>NC_050451.1:85562701-85745201 GCF_903995425.1 Onychomys torridus | reverse complement strand
GTAATCATTTGCCAGAGGACTTAATTTGTTGCTTTAATGTGTTGCTTTTTTTTTTTTTTTTGAGATTATGTTATTACACCATCCTTCTTATATTTCCTCCCTTGAGACTCTTTAATATGCCCATCTTTGCTATCCTTCAAATTCATGGCCATTTCTTTTGTTAAAGGTTGCCGTTGTCGTTGTTGTTGTTATTGTATGTGTGTGCATGTGTGCGTGTGTGTGTGTGTGTGTGTGTGTGTGTATGTGTGTGTGTGTGTGTACATCTTTTGGTGAAATGTTACTTTTATGTATGTTTTCAGGGCTGACAATTTGGTATTAGACAACCAAATAGTGTGCTCTTCATTGGTGAGACTTTATTAGTGTAGCTTTTGCTATTAGTAGGTGACCCAGTCTCATAGCACACTTCTTTATCATCTGACTCTTACAGTCTTTCTAGCTTCTCTTCTACAATGTTCCAAGCCTTCAGGCACTGGAATTGTTCTGTAGATATAACCATTGGGACTGGAAGCCACAACAATTTTGATTGGTTGTAGTTTCCTATAATGCTCTCCATCTGTTGCAAAGAGAAGTTTCCTTTGATGAAAAATGAGGATTACACTTATTTCTGAATATAAGGACAAATGTTTAGAATTTAGTTAGAGGTCATGCTGGGTAGTGAAGTGCTGATTCTAGATTCTCTTCCAAGATAGCAAGCACACAGAAATATTTATATTTCTTTTCTCTGAGGCCCACTCCATGACAGAGTTCAACACCTTCAACTTACATGAGAAATGTAGACACTATATTTTAGTGGGAACACAGGAATATACCTAGGAAAAATAAGCAAGAAAGAAGACCTTCTCCTTAGGGAGGTATTGTAAACAGACAGTTTATCCTATATCTGTGGATAAGGAGCTTCTCTGAATTTCAATATTCTCTACAGATAAGAAAAAAAAGCTGGGCATGACTTATCTGTAGCTGTTGTAATAGAGGAGGTAATTTTAAATGTATAACAATATCCCTTTTCTCTAGCATTATCTAAAAGAAAATCTAAATGAAGGGAGATAGTGAAATTAAGCACAGCATATTTGCTTACAACATGAATTATGTTAGCCACTGTGTGTATATCATCTAAATCATGTCATAAGACAACTAAAATTAAAGTACATCTTCATTTATGGGTATGGAGATATTAGGCAAAGGTATATACTTATTTTGAGAGGGGACATTAGATATTTCTCTAATAATCTTTCTTTAATTGTCCAAGGATTTTTGTTTCCCATCTTATATTATCTAGCATTCAAAATGAAATGAATGATTCCAGCAATCATCCAGTCAAACTCCATCAAACATGGTGTAATTAAAAATGAATTTGCTATTTAGTGTAGTTTATACTCAATATAATTAAATGTTACCATGTTGTATCCAAACATAGGTAAAACTTTCAGTTTTATACCATGAGCAAATGGAGACAAATCTAGGCTCATAACATTGGAGAGAGTCTCTTCTTATATATTGGTTTTGCATTTATTTCAACTTAACATGATCCTTGTACTCCAATAATCATCACAAACTTTTCTCAACAAGGCTTTGAGTACTGACAACACACAAAATATCAATGTTTAAATTTCCTTGAATGTTCCATTATTATCTAAACTAAATAGCATTTTGCCATCAAATGGTAAGAGTACTAGGATTACTTAACAAGCTAGATAGTCTATTATTTATTCTTTCATTTACAATCTGTAAAAAGATGTCTAATCTTCAAACTTTATGTATGAAAAACTCATGATTTCAGAGCCTGTGCATCTGATGAATAGGAAACCTTTATACTATATTTTATTAATTCTTGAATATTTCATAGATTGTTTTAAACATATCCATGTCTCTTCCCCTTCCTCATGTGGATCTACCACCAATACTCACCCAACTTTGTGTCTTTAAGTTGTTTTTAAAAGATTTATTTATTTATTATGTGTACAGTATTTTGCCTGCATGTGTCCCTGCAGGCCCCAAGAGGGCACCAGATCTCATTATAAGTGGTGGTGAGCCACCATGTGGTTGCTGGGAATTGAACTCAAGATCTCTGGAAGAGGAGTTGGTACTCTTAACCACTGAGCCATCTCTCCAGCCCAGTCTTTAAATTTTTTAATCCATTGAGTCACAGAAAAACTACTTATGTACTATTAGGTATGTGGCCATCCACTTACTTTGGTTTATACAAGCCACAAAAGAAATTATCATGTATTATAGAAGAATTTAAGGATTACATTAGAAAAGATGATAATAATGTTAACAATAAACATAAAAAGCTCTCAAGATATCATTTTCTTTCCATTGGTTTTTATATAGCTAAGAATCTGGCAATTCCACCAAATATAAAAGCCTATGGCATGTACAAATTAATAACAATGGTATAAGAATAAGACGTATTTTCTCACTTTCAACTCAAATTATATTCCTATATCATCATATACTTCGATATTTGTTTATAATTTTAAAATTTATAAGCTGAAAATATACCTGGGCAAAGATCAGTGATTTTGCCATAAATGTCAGTAGGTTTTTAAGAAGATAGCAAGCTGAAGGACATTAAATGTTTAAAAAGCTCCATAGAATTCTGTAGTAACTAATTTATAGAACTTCTAGAATCTAATAATTGAAACCAATTCCCCTGCAAATACCACAGGGCATCTTTAGAGATAAAAAACATTGACTCTTAAGCCATGTAAAAATGTCACTGAAATGTCATGAAAATTCCATTTTTTTCATTTAATTATTGCAGAAGACTTTTGTTTTGTTATAGTTATCACATTATCATCAAAATTTATAAAATCCTGTAAACAAGGTAAACTCTTATAACCATATTAAAAATGTGACATATAGAAAGACAAGTATGCAAACTGCAAAGTCTACCTACATGCTTCATGAAAAGAAGTAAATGCACTTAGGTTCAAATAAAGAAATAATGCATTTTTATGTTATTTTCCAATATTTGCTTTTTGTTGAAGGTATTTGATGGTTTATTTGCATAATTAAATACTAAGACAAATATGTTTTTCTTTCTCCTACACTATCATTATGAAAAACCAATGAGAAATAAAGCATATGGGCAGGAATTAAGATATTCCAAGAAATTGTAAAAACACTTTCTTGTGTAACTTTGATACTCATTGTTAGGCAAGATAACAGTCTTCCTTTGGTATGGGTATCATCTTCTTTTTAATAAAATCAGTGAACATTATTATTCATAAGTCATACCTTCATTATTTGGACTTGTTTTTATGAAAAGTATTATTAGGAAACTGAGAAAGCTAATTAAAGTATTACCAATAAGAATTTTCCACACTTAGTATTTTTAAGACAGGGAAAATTATACAATCTTTAAAATTGATATGTTAAAACAGCTTTGCATATGTATAGGAAGAAGATGGTAGGATTAATAGATAACTAATACTATCTTTTTAATTTGGGCAGTCAATCGCTGACTATAGTTCTTCAGATTTTTGTTTAGGCATTATTCTCGAAGCTGAAGTCAAGTTTGCTAAATATGATATTTTCTTGCTAGAACGATTGCATTAATTTCTATAATGTAAAAATCAAGTGTAATAAATTTTCAGATTGATATGGTGTTCAATGTTCTGTATCCCTTATCAGAGATATTTATTGAATTTTAAGAATTAAGTTGTTATATCAGATGATAATTCCATAAGAAATCTAGGAATTTGATGCATAGTATTAGTTCCATTCATTAGTGATAGTTATGGTGATATATGGTTCTATGATAATCCACATCTAATATCTCTCCTTAGAATGACAAGACCAAAAGTATTTGTAATTATATTTACTTCTGAAAGATTATGGTTTGTAGTTAAAATAGAAGAGGCATCCTGTCATTTTCTAAACCCGTTAAATGTGACAGAATCTATTTTTCTGCCAAGTTGTGTGGACCAGGCAGAGAACAAATTTGCTGTGGTCAGCTAAGTGTAACCACTGGGCAGGAAAGTGAATTTAATAATGCATTATTGTTCTTCACTGAAGGTGAACTGTTACAGTGCCTTTGTTATGGCAGACTTTGCTTCTGCTTAGGTTTCCAGATGCTGTGTAGATTACTTGATTAAAATCTCTAATGCATGATAAAATGTACCAGGTATACTTTTATATTAGCTAAAAGGCATCCCTGTTAGGGCCACAATACAGAATCTAATTGGAAATATTTTCCAATTATATTACACATTGTGTTCACCATATAAATAAGCACTTTATATATAAATGTAGAATAAATTATATAGAAACATAAATATGTACAGCTTATCTTAAAGCAATAGTAGATTATTTTGTCAACACTGAAAATAAATTTCTAATGTCATGAAGCAATTAATATCATAATGTTTTAAATCATGCTTTCTACATATTAAAACTAGATGAGACTATTTGAAATAGAATTATTTTATGAGTATATTATTTCTATTGCCATATCCCTCTCATTATGTATTCTTTTAAATTAGGCAAAACTTTCTGTTATTGAGCATTTTTATTAACTAAGGTATTTTGCAAAGTTTTAGTACTAATTTGATTAAAAAACTATAAAATATAATTTTTCTTCCTTATGTTGTCTTAATTGAAATTCCCTAAAATTATAAATACATGTGGAGAGTTTGTACATGTTAATGTTAGTTCTTATATTGATCAGAGATATCATTAAGATATTTAAGGTAATATAAATGAAATACATATTGCAGGCTTCTATTAGCCAGATATATACTGTCATGGTTGAAAATCAAAGGGTTAATATCAAAACTAAGTTTTAAAAAAAAAGGTTTTGCTTTGTTCTCCCAAGCCTTTCAAAAGAAGTAATTCTCAAAATCCATAACTGAAAGGGTGCATACATACTAATCTCTGGTTGTCATTGTTGAACTTTGCAGTAAAGAGGCAGAGAAAAGCATTCTTTCTGAATACCAAGAGCATCCATCAATGAATATCACTACGGGCCATAGAACACACAAGTTCAAAAGACAGAAGCTACAAACCAGGAGTTGACAAAAATAATAATAGCATCTGTGCTAGTGAAGAGTGTTTATAAAATAGCAAAGGAAAAAATTATCTTCTCCATTCTTTTCTACTTAACAAATCCATGTGTGAATCATAGAGCCATATTATACCTGCATTTAGAATGAATATACAAATTAAACTTTTTAATTCTAACTTGAAATATTAAAATATGTACAACCGTGCAGTATTCAAGAATGAGAAGTGATTTACAGTGTGGTGATTATACAGAAATATCAATAACTGCCTATAACAATTTAAACTCTTCAGTTCTCCCATTGACTTGACACTCCTTTTTGTTTAAGGGCACGAAAGATTTAGCAATGCTGAAACAGAACAAGTTGTTTTGATTATGAAATCTTTAAATAAAAACTGAAAGCTTTTTGGGAAGAAAGGTAGGAACCCTGGAAACTTCTGTAAGGCTTTATATATTTGTTTGGTTATTAGGTATACAGTATTGCCTGGGCTTCTAAAGTCTCCAGAAACTTTGGGAGGCTGTTATTGTTCATTGCTCTCCTAGAGATTTCATGTGAAGATTTTAATATTTTAAGCTCTTCATTTTATTAAAGTTGAAGGAACTATTTCTTCCAAAAATTAGTGTCAGAGACATTCCAAGGGTCCCAGATCCTCAGATCTCCTCTTAAAGGCACCTTCTTTACTTTTACTTCTTTACTTCAGAAGTCCCCTCCCCTTTTCTCTGTATGGATGTTGTGGCTCCTCTGACACTCTAAGTGTGTAGTCTTGACTTGTGGAATGACATTTCTTATTTTCTGCCACCACAGACATAAAGGCTGTTGTAGTGGAGAACACAGTAGCTGAGCACCACTCAGACTCTAGGAGGCTTCAAATGGTACTTGCAGTTGATAAGCACTCAACTTGCTGTAGGAGTTACACAGAATCTGCATTCCTTTTCCAGTTTGCATCCTCTGAGATATCTTCTCCATAATCCCCTTCTTGCTTGTGACACTTCTTAAAGGAAGCCAGACTTTCAACACTTTCCTTAACCTGACTTGCTTCTTTAAACCTCACTAATGAAAACACTTGTCCAAGAAGTAACTGCTTTTCCTTGGAGGAACACAAAACACCCCAAACAAGCATGTTTTAGAGCTGTGTTCACCCATAACCATTACACTGAAATAATGAAACTGACAACAGTGTCAAGTGTCTCATCCTAAAATTCAATTAGATTTTCAACCTTAGTATTATTTCAATACTCTGTATTCTCTCACTGTTGGGAACAACCAGTGTGGAATGTCTAACAGGTCGACAGCCTGCGGAGGGACTTTTATTTAAAGTACAAGATATAATACTGTAATATGAGATGTTGTTCATGGTGATTATGCTTTCAATTTTATAACAGGATGAAAGAGTCCACATAATGTTAAGAATGTCACATATCTGAATTCATTTATTTTTATTTTTATGAACTATGCTTTATTTCATGGAAAAAGGAGAAGTATATTTTGTTTTGAAACATATGTGTCAGTAGAAATAACTCCAGTGTAGGGGATGAGTCCATAGCATCATTCATTCCTCACAATTCTGTTTAGAATAGAAAAGACATAGCTCATAAAAAGACAAAGCACTAATAAAAACCAGTAGACTTGGAGTGATGATGTAGTTGTTGGCTGAACACTTTGAGTGTGGAAAGCCTTCTATGAAAATCTAACAATTTTTGATTAATTATTGTCTTTAATTCTTTTAAAATTGTTATTATTTTCCAGCAAATTGGGCAATAGCCATTCAATTTTCACAAGTATCTTAAATCAGAAATTAATAAATGATCATAAGCTACAAAAGTAAGAAAGAAAGAAAGAGAGAGAAAGAAAGAAAGAAAGAAAGAAAGAAAGAAAGAAAGAAAAAGAAAGGAAGGAAGGGAGGGAGGGAGGGAGGAAGGAAGGAAGGAAGGAAGGAAGGAAGGAAGGAAGGAAGGAAGGAAGAAAAAACAATTCCAGGGAAGATGAGTACCAATAACCATCAACTTTGCTCTTAGTGTTATCTGCTTTTATGTGCCTCTGTAGTGAACACCAAATATGTAGCAACTGCTCAACACTGTACAACCTGCAAGCGAAATGAAAGGAGGAACAGCACCATTTCTGGAAAGAAAACAAGCTGAAGCCAAAATTATTTAAGTATGGCAAGTCCTCTGCTCTCGGGAAATATACAACCTGAAAGATATCAACAATAAATAATAGGTGTCTTAATTTCCTTTTCTGTTGTGATAAAATACACAGAGAAACATATTAGGAAGAACCAAAGGATTTATTTAGGTGACATTTCAAAGTTAGAGTCCATCATTGCCAAGAAGTCCAGGCAATAGAAAGTTGAAATGCCTGGTCATATCATATTCAGTAAAGAGCAGAAAGCAATGAATTACTGCATCCATTCTGCTTTTCTGCTCACATTGTCTCTTCTTCATTCACTCAAGGGCTTTGCCCAAGAAATTATGAAATTTCCTCATAGGTATGTCCAAAGGTCAACTCAATGTGCACAATCCCACATTCCTTTTCCACATCCTCCACACATCGCTACGCACCCAAATTCATATTCTTCATGTCAATAAAATGCGAACAAAAAAAAGGGAAAATCAACACAGACTTTGAAAAAAGTAGTAATAAAAAAATCACTAAAACAAAACAGACAAAAAGTGCAAAGCAGGGTGAATGTTTTTGTTTAACAACTACTCCTGAGCATTGGGCCTACCTTGGAGGGTGGTTGATATATTCATTGGCACTCCATTGGAGAAAACTGATTTTCCCAACATAATTACAAATATCTTCTTGGCTAGGGATGGGAGTTTGTGTCCACTTCTTTTCTTCCATGAAGGGTTTTTCTCTGGTTTGAACCTGTGCAGGTATTGAAACTGTCACAGTCTGTGAGTTCGTGTATGCATCAGTCTGGTTGTGTCTGGAAAATGCTGTTTCCTTAAAGTCATCAGAAACCTTCAACTTTTTCTGATAAGCTTTCTGCATTCTCCAACACATAGATCCTTGAGCCTTGAAAGGAAGGGCTTGAAATGACACCCCTCTTATGGCAGAGTGCTCCAAAGTCTCTCAATGTGTAATTTTTCATTTGTGGGTCTCTATGTTGATTACTACCTACTGTAACAAGAGGCTTCTCAAATGAGGCTTGAGCAATACAAACTGGAAAACATTAATGAATTAAATAAATTTCTTTACATACACAACCTTCCAAAATTAAATCAAGATTAAATAAACAATTTAATAGACCTATAACCTCTAGTAAAATAGAAATAGTGATTAAAATTACCCAAACAAAAGAAAACTCAGTGCCAAATGAACTCAGCACAGAATTCTACCAAACCTTCAAGAAAGAATGGTCACCAATATCCCTCAAATCATTCCACAAAATGAAAGTAAAAGAATATTGCCTATTTTTCTGAAGGCATTAAAGTTATTGCCCTGATAACTAAACCATTCAAAGGCACAACTACAACAGAAAAGAAAATTATAGAACAATAGATGAACATGGATGCAAACAGTCTCAATAAATACTTGCAGAACAAAAACAAAAACACATCCAAAAGATTACACACCATGATTATGTTGGCATCTTACCAGAGATACAGAGATGAATCACTATATGTAAATCAATAAATGTAATACATCACATAAACAGACTAACAGATAAAAACCACATGGACAGCTTATTAGATGCAAAAAGGCCATTGTCAGAATCCAACATTACTTTATGATGAAAGTCCTAAAGAGCTGAGAGTTATAAGGGGCATACCTCAGTGTAATAAAGATAATTTATAGCAAGCCCTCAGAAAACAACACCCTAAACTGAGTGAAACTCAAAGCATTTCCACTAAAATCAGGAACGATGAAAGGATATCCGTTCTCCCCATACCTAGCCTTACAGTATTTAAATCTGAGGTAGAGTAATAAAACAACTGAAGAGGATCACATTGAAATAGGAGGAGGTTAAACTATTTCAATTATTTATTTACGTATAGTGTGTGTATTTGGATGTGCCGTAGAGGCAAGGGCAGAACAGAAAATAACTTGCAGGAGTCAGTTCTCTCTCTTCCATGTGTGTTCCGGGGACTGAGTTCAGATAATCAGGCCTGGCCGGCTTCAAGCACTTTGACCTGCTAAACCGTCTTCCTGGCCCAATTTAGTAACGTTCTAACTGCAAAAGAGCTTAAGAAAAAAAAAAATCATTACTCTTATTCAACTACTCATAAAATTTCAGAATATAAGCTTATCAAGTAAAACAAATAAGGGCAGTCATAATTTAAAGACAGTAACATAGTAGAAATCCAGTGATGACTTTAACAATTTCCTAAATTGGTACAAAATTTTGACTCTGAATGAAGAAACCCTTCAGCAAACTAAAAGTATAAGTGACATTTTTGTTTTGGTTTTGGTTCAGCCAACGTTTAGGCAGTATTAAACTATTATCCCAATCATTTAAAAATAGTCTTGAAGTTTATTCAGTGTTCAACATATTCATAAAAATATTTTTTATGATTAAGTTTTGTTTATTTGTGGAACTTCTCAAAATTATAAAACCACTTATATGCACAAATAAGAGAAGTACTCTATAGAAGTCACTATAAATATAATATATTTATATATATATTATATATTATATATTATATAATTTATATAATATAAATATAAAACCACTTATATGCACAAATAAGAGAAGTACTCTATAAGAAGTCACTATAAATAGCTAGTATGTAATATATAATCAACACCAAAGCATGGTATTAAGGGCTACAAGGTACTTGTACTCACTTGCCTTAATTTTTTGTAGCCTACTCTTAGAGGGAATTTAAAGCATACTTAGCGAAACACACAATTGCTGTATTACTTGGTTTGTGAGTTTTGCACAGTCTATCTCATTCTCATTATTTTTAAAAATTCATCAAATTGCAGGTAATCACTATTATTTTTTTTTTCATTTGGTTTTACTCAATTGATTAAAAACAAGAAGTCAGTTCTAGAATTTAATGAGAAATCATAGCAAGATTTTTGTTTGTATTAAATTCATTTTACATATCAACCATAGATATCCCTCTCTTCCCTCCTCCCTCCCTCTCAGTCTTCCCCCACAACCCATCTCTTATTCCTTCCTATGAAAAGATAAGGCCTCCCATACCTGTATAGGTGTCCCACCATAGGCAGTGGGCTCCAGAAACCCAGCTCATGCGCCAGGGATGGATCCTGATCCCACTGCCAGGGGGGCCATTAAGCAGATCAAGCTATATGATTGTCTTGCTATGCAGAGGGCCTAGTCCAGTCTCAAGAAGGCTCTACAGCTGTTGATCTAAAGTTCATGAGTTCCCAGTAGCTTGGTTTGGTCATCTCTCTAGGTTTTCCCATCATGATTTTGATGCCCCTTTCTCATGGAATTCCTCTTCTCTCTCTTCAACTGGACTCCTGTAGCTCAGCTTCATGCTTGGCTGTGAATCTCTGCATCTGCTTCCAACAGTTACTGGATGAAAACTCTGTGATGACAGTTAGGGTAGTCACCTATCTGATTACTAGGGTAAGCCAATTCATGCACCCACTCCACTATTGCTAGTAGTCTAAGATAGGATCATCCTTGTGGATTCCTGAGAACTTCCCTAGCACCTGTTTTCTCCCTATCCTCATGATGTCTCTCTCTTTCATGGTATATCTTTCATTGATCTCCCACTTTGGAAGGGCAATGAATATTATACCTCTTATAAGTAACTTATAAATAAAATTTACTTGTTATGTATATAAGGTATAAAAGTGCAAAATCAATGAGAATACTACTTAAAGTTTGATTATACCAAGTTTCAATCAGTGTCACATTACACTCTGTGAATGTTACAGCAAAATTTGATAAATTGGCTTTTCTAAATATACCTTATATATCTTATATACTAGCCTGGATCATATAAAATATCTATAGTTATTATAATATTTTTAAATAATATGGAAATGGTCCTTTGTTTTAATTCTTGTCCTAAAAGAAGATTCTGACAATTACTATCTATCTTTTCCAAAGTGATTTTAGCTTGTGTTCTCACTGCTTATTATGATGAAATGAAATCACCTTTATCTAGAAATTTAAAAAAATTATTTACAACATAAGCACATAATCTAAGTATTCTCTAAGTTGTAAAACTAAAAACTTACTTTGATTTTAATAGTTCAATTTTGTCATAATTCTGAAATTTTTCTTCCCCTAAAAAATAGATTATTACAAACGAAGTATAAAGTTATTTATATATGACAAATAATCTATAATTTTAACCTTTTATTTTTCATATTACTATATGACAAATAATCTATAATTTTAACCTTTTAAAAACTAAATATTCCTCTATCCTATTCCCAGAATTGTCACTTTCCATTAAAATGTTAATATTTAGGTTTTAGAGTGCTATTTTCAATTTGCTAATTTAGATGATGTTTGTCCCTTTCTTGACCTTCCAAGTAGCTGTAATGTAGGCTTGGAAGAGCAGAAAAGCTCTGTTTACTTTTGGAAAGAACTGTTCTGAAGCTTATAATTTTGTTAATTTTAGAAGCAGGACTTTAATATATGGAGATAAATCTTCCTCCCCTTAAAGATTTCTGCAGATACTATTATGATAACATTTCTCCTAATGACTTCAAATCCTTAGCATAGCAAGCGTGCTGTCAGATCCATAGGCTCAATTTTACTGTAGGCAGAGAACTCTGTTTTAAAGAGACCTGTACTTTCGTTGTATTTTGGTGTTTGACTTTCCCTGTCACTTCATGTGTTTTCTGGTGAGTGAGCCTGAAATGTGAGTAAACAGTAATAAAAAGGCAAATCAACATAAAAATGTCACCTTGCATTGAGAGGACATTTCAAAGATCCTTTATCAGTTGTTTCATTTTCCCTGTCAGAAGTTGAAATCTTTGGCTACCCCTCATATTGCAGAGAAAGGCAGGTTGACTGATAGCGTCTTCCTTTAGCTAAGCTGTGAAGAAGTCAAAATTTCATTTGTAAAGGCAGTTATCACAGCATGTAGCGGGCCTAGGTTATTGGTCCTTATTTAGCCAACCTGAAGATAAGATGTCTAATTTCCTGACTGGGGCCCCTCTCCACACTCTCCTCATGCACTGGTTATTGGGTACAGAAGTACAGACAGGGGTCCTTGCTAAAAAAAAAAAAAAAAAACACCCATGTATGACTTTCTCTAATACTCCTTATTCTGGTTGCTATTCCTGAGAACCTAAAGTTAGCACAGCTAAGTGTATAACTGAGAAACACTTCATAGTGAAAGGCACCAAACTGTCTCTGTACAAAACATCCAAAATATTCATAAAAGCCTTTAAAAATAATTTTGACCATCTGATCACCAGACTAGGTCAGTTCAGGCTTTCTCTCGACCATTGCCGGCAGTCTACAGAGGATGTATCATTGTGGATTTCTGGGGACCTCTCCAGCACTCTGCCTATTCCTGTTCTCATGTGGTCTTCATTTATCATGGTCTGTTATTCCTTGCTCTCCCTTTCTGTTCTTGATCCACCTGGGATCCCCTGCTGCCCTAAGCTCTCTTTCCCTCAAACCTTGCCCTTCATTACTCCCACTGTCGTCCAGGTTGTTCATGTAGATCTCATCCATTTCTCTGCCATTGGGCGATCTCTGTGTCTTTCCTAGGGTCCCATTTTCTAGGTAGCCTCCTCAGGGAGTTGTGTAGCAGTCTGGTGATCAGATGGCCAAACACCCTAACTGTTGTGCTGGAACTCTCATCCAATAACTGATGGAAGTGGATGCAGAGATCCTCAGCCAGGCCCCAGATGGAGCTCCAGGACTCACTCCAATTGTCGAGAAAGAGGAGGGACTGTAAGAGTGTGAATTGTTGAGACTAAGATTGGAAAAGCACAGGGACAAATAGCCAAACTAATGGAAACACATGAATTATGAACCAAAACCTGTGGAGCCCCCAACTGGATCAGACCCTCAGGATAAGTGAGACAATTGAATAGCTTGAACTGTTTGGGAGGCACCGAGGCAGTGGGACTGAGACCTGTATTTAGTGCATGAGCTGGCTGTTTGGAACCTTGGGCTTACACAGGGATACTTTGCTCAGCCTGGAAAGAGGGGCCTAGACCTGCCTGTACTGAATCCACCAGGTTGAATTGAATCCTCAGGGGAGTCTTGGCCCTGGAGGAGATGGGAATGGAGGAGAGGGGCTGGGGGAAAGGTGAGAGCAGGGTGGGAGGGGGTAGGACAGGGGAACCCATGGCTGATGTGTAAAATTAAAACACAAATATAATAAATAAAAAAGGAAAAAAATTCCTGAATAAGTATCAAAAAATAATTTTGGATATTAGCTTGACTGATATGTAAGAATTTAACATGGACTATAAGTAAACATGGGCATATATTTAAAACTGAGAGCAGATTCATAAACATAGGCAAATGATAAATGACAGTCTTGGAGTTTCTCCTGACACACATGACTTCTGCTGTTACCTGTAATAATTTCTTTTCCTCTCCCTCCTGTGACAATCACATGTAAAGCAAAAAGAATTGTGCATGGAACTTTAAAAAGCCTGAAAGATGACTTTCAAGGAAATTGATGAGATCAATGAAGTAAAACTTTGACATTCTTGCAAAAAAATGCAGGAAAACATTCTCAAAAATATGTTTCTCTGTGATTCTCAGTTTCTCCTTTTTTACTCACAATGAGAAGAAATTATCCCTAGACACTAAAATTGTTTTCGGTATCACTGCTTGAAGGTTTCCTTACAAAAACAAACAACAAACAAACAAACTTTCTGTTCAATATTTTCAAAAATAAAGTGGTTAATTGTAGAAATACTTAAAACCCAATTAATTGTTTCTAATGTAAATAATGATTTGCTCAAATTGCTAAGTGGTCTTTTAATAAAAAACCCAGAGCCAGATATTGGGGTAAATGCTGAAAGATCAGAGAAACAAAAGGAACAAGCCACGGCCAATTCTCATTTTGCCAACTCCACAGATCTTCTGACAATGCTTCTGAGTCCTTACCCATAAGGGGTACAGCCAAAAAGCCTCCTCACACCTTATATACCTTTCTACACACAGCCATATTACTTCTTTACTAGTGTTGGGGTTAAAGGTCTGTGTGCTTCCCAACCACTGGTAGCAGAGGCATGAGATCTCAAGTGCTGGGATTAAAGGCTTGTGTGATTTCCAAGTACTGGGATTAAGGGAGTGTGCCACCACTCTCTGGCTCTGTTTGTCTCCTAGACTGAATTAATCTCATGTAGTCCAGGGTGGCTTTGAACTCAGAGATCCAGATAGCTCTCTGTCTCCTGAGTGCTAGGATTAAAGGTGTGTGCCACTATTGCCTGGCCTCTATGTTTAATCTAGGGGCTTGTTCTGTCCTCTGATCTTCAGGCAAATTTTATGAGAGTTCACAATGTATCACCATATAACCTCTCTCACTATTTGTTGAACTCATTTCTTTTTCCATGGCCTAAATATAAAATGACCTACAAGTAGGATCATAAATTGTTGGCATTATTTGGCAGTGGTGACGCACGCCTTTAATCCCAACATGTGGGAGGCAAAGGCAGGCAGATCTCTGTGAGTTTGAGGCCAGCCTGGTCTACAGAGTGAGATCCAGGAAAGGCGCAAAGCTACACAGAGAAACCCTGTCTCAAACAACAACAACAACAAAAAAGTTGGCATTATCTAATGATACACATAGTTTGTTATTGGTGTACAGGAATATTTCGTTTTACTCATAAACAACACTAGGGAAATCTGTTTTTATATATTTTGTTGTTGTCATGTATATCCCAATTATTTTGAGATATCAAAGCAAAATCCACCTTGAAGGGTAGAGATGTGGTCTGGTTTGCTTAAGCATCTTCATTTTCTTGTGGATATTGTTTCTCTGATAAGGAAATAATAAATGCATTCAATATTGGAAGGAAACAGAAGTTTTAGGGCACTGAGTATCAAGGATCCTTAAGCACATAGGCATTTTAGAGTTTGGGAAATTACAATTTATTTATACTTTCCCCTTCCTTTTTCTCCCTCTAAACCTTCCCATATACATCTCCATGCTCTCCTACGGTTTTGTGGTCCCTTTCTTCACTGACTACTACTGGATGCTTACTTGTATATGTATATGTGTATGTATATATGTGTATTTTATGTGTATATGTATATGTATATACCTATGTATTTATAAATTTACTTGCATATGTTTTTATAGCTGAAATTTCACAATGGAAAACCAGTTGATGTGTTCTTCCCTGGATAAGTCCACCTCTACTGCTCCCAGCTTTAATCAGTTGCTTATTATTCTTTGAGTAGTATTGAGGAGGCTTCATAGGCTTTCCCCATCCAGCTTTGCATGTTCATAGATGTCACCTTTTTTCATCTCATATGGGAGCATCAATATTGGCAAGAACGTATGGGTGTATCTTCTGATGTTACTAGGAGACAAGATCTTGCAGAAAATTCCTTGATCTTCTGGCTCCTACAGTCTTCCCCCTCTTCCAAAACGTTACCTGAGCCTTAGTTATGGGATTATTTTGAGGATGTATCCATTGGTACTTGGCTCCACAACTCTTTCTTTGGTTTGTGGTTTTTCTGTTGTGGTCTCCATCTACTGAAAAGAGAAACTTTCTTGATGAGGGGTAGAGACTACACTTATCTGATCTGTGGGTATAAGAACAAATATTAAAACTCTTGTTATGGTTTGTGCTGGTTTAATATCATAGTGGGTGTAGGTTCTCCAAAATCTATGCCTTCACTAGCAATTAGTAGTTAGCTAGGTTTCCAGGACTAGGCACAATTTCTCTCTTGTTAACCAAGTCTTTAGTCCACTTAGAGAGCTGTTGGTTACCAACGAAGTGTGTGTGCCACTGCTGCACCTAACTTAGGGCTATCATTTCATGCTGTTTGTTAATGTGCTTCATAGGCATCATATCTGGATGGGACTCTTGGCTGCCTCTCTCCTCTGGAAGTTTGCCTGGTACTTTTTGATACCTTGAAAGTTAGACCTCAGGAAAGAGGTTTTCTGGTCAGTTCAACTCCAGGAGTCTCTAGGTCCTCTTACTGAAGTTCATGTTGTCTTCAGAAACAGGGATGGACTTACCTTACATTTCTGGAGAGCAACAGGGAAATAGTAATTGGCTGTATTTGGGGAATATCTTGGACAGCCATAAACAACTCAAAGCCTGGTACTGGAGTTTTTGTTAGGTAGATTTTTGGCTCCGGAGGGAACACCATCAGCACTGATTAAAAAAAAAAAAAATTCACTTAAACTATATATGTACATTTTAATGCAGAATTCTGTGTATTATAGGTTTGTTTTTAGACAAACAGTTAATAATAGTAAGATTTCCTATGGCTTTATCAGACATTCCTATTGCTGTTTGACCGTCCTCTGCCCTTCTATATTTACTTCTTGTTTGCCAACCTGAAGAGTTTCCCCTCTTCTCATTTCCCCTCTCAGGTCATTTGTTCCTTGCTACTCCCTTTTATCCTCTTCTCTAAGAATAATTAGGATTATTGCATTGCATTGAAAGGCCCCAAAGAAAGGTTTTCAGCTACAATTATATTTCTGTATTGTTCAATTCATAAGGATGTTTGTCACCTGTCAGTCACTGCATAAAATACATTGTTAGCATTTGGCTATTTTGAAGTGTTAAAAGGAAACCACTCATAAATATCACAAACATATGTACTGAGTCCCAAATGCAAGAATGAACATCATAATAATGGTGAGAATTATTGTGGGTTTGTTGTATGTCACTGTACACATTTATGCATGTACTTCCTTTTTATTGAAAAAATTACACAAAAATATTTTTTAATTATTGAAGTCTAATATCACAGTGTGGTGGTACAGGCCTTCTAAAAACGTGATTCTACCACCATCTAGGTTTCCACTATCACCATTCTGTTCTGAGTGTAGAAGTTAAATCAAATTCAAAATAACAATACTCATTGCAGAGTTACTTTGAAGTATTATAATTACTTTCTCATATTTCCTACTGTCATTGATATGTTGTTATACAGCTATACCATTACAAGCTTTCTAAACTTCCTATCTCCCTTTAGTTCAGTATTCTGGGAGAGTTTTAACTCATTCCACAGATAAATTCCAGTTCTTTAGCCTGGTGTTTTTATGAGATTTAGAACAATTTATAATAATATATGAATGATTATACACTCAATACTTAATCCATTCAATAAATTATTAATCACTGAGAAAAATCCATTTATTTCCTAATATGTCTTAACATTTCATTTATTAACAAGTCAAGAACCATTTTCAAACCTATTTTTTATAATTTAAGATTGATTTTTATGTGTATGAGTATTTTATCTGCATGTATGTAAATCTACCATGCACATGCAGTGCCTACAGAGGTCAGAAAATGGCACTGGATCCCCAGGAACTGGAGTTGCAAATACTAGTGAAACTCCATTTGAGTGTTAAGAACTCAACCTGCAACCTCTGGAGGAAAACCCACTGTATCAGGCAAAGTGACCCTCTTCTTTTTTTGAACCATTTGGATGTCAAAGGCAGGTGGATCTCTGTGAGTGAAAGGTTGGTCTGGTCTACTTAGTGAGTTCCAGAATAGCCAGCACTTCATAGTGAGACCCTGTCTTGAAAAACAACAACAAAGGAAAAGCCAGTGCTCTTAACTACTGAGCCATCTTCTCAGCCATAACCAAGCATGCACACACACACACACACACACACACACACACACACACACATACACACACAGGTGGAGAGAGAGAGAGAGAGAGAGAGAGAGAGAGAGAGAGAGAGAGAGAGAGAGAGATTCAGAATTCATGCTCATTCAAGTTTTATAGTTCTTAATGACTGGCGACTTGAGTTTTTTGATGTTTAGATAAGGTACAACCATCTCTACTTTGTTTATAAGCTATGAATTCCAACATACACTTTCCCTCAATAGAAGCATATTAGCATAATACACTAGAAATTTAGGCATGTTCTAAAATAAGTTGTCTTCCACAATTAATGTGTGCATATGCATAATGGAAACATTTAAATGGACATAAAATCACTTAATTCAAATAACTTCATTGGAGAATTAGTGAGTTACTTACTTCCATTATGAGTTATCTTAGTGGTTCAATTCTTCAGTGCATTATGCTTGTATTTTTTATTGAACAAAAGGGAGATTCTCATTTATGTGGTGAATATGCCTTTAAAATAACAATCTCATTTTTCTTCTTGAGCTGTTATGTTCTTCTAATGTTTCTGTTACCTCATACATTCTTCTTACTTCATGTGGATCATGAGGAAGATACAAAAGTTGCTATGTTATCATAATTTCCACTTGGACATTGTCTTAGGCTTAGGGATTTACTATGTTAATTTCTAAGTAAAATATAGATGAAATGAAAATTCTTGCTAGAAATGAAAGGTGTGTAAAAGTCCTTGATAGTGAACATGTACTTACTGAGAGAATGCTAATTGAATAGTTACGTGAATCACTATGATGCTATTTCTAAGAGGAAATGTCTACTTTTATAAAAAACGAATGCCAGTTCCCCTCCCTCCCCATTCCTCCCCCCATCTACCCCCACACACACCCCACTCACTCCTCAGGGTGGGTAAGGCCACCCTCGGGTAGTCAGCAAAGTCAGGTATACTGAATTGAGGCTGGATAAGCCCCTCCACCCTGTGTCAGGACTGAGCAAAGGTAGCCAACCCACCCTAAGGTATGTGTTCCAAAAAGCTGTTTCATGCACCTAGGATATGTCCTGGTCCCACTGTCAGGGGCTCCCCAAACAGATCTAGCCATGTAACAGTCACCCATGTTTAGAGGGCCGAGTTCAGTCCCATATATCTTCCCCAGCTGACAGGCCAGCAAAGGACACCCAGTATTGTCTAATTTTAAAAATCTCAAGATGGTCAGCAAATATGGCTTACTTGTACTCATTTTCCTGTCTTTAAATGTTAAGATTTGCAAATTGGCAGAAGAAAGAGGTTCATATGAAGAAGAGCAGAGAGGTTAAGCTAAGCAGCCCTCTCACATGCAATGGAATCCCTGAAGGAAGGCCTCAGGCTTACTTTCTTCCCTTGAGTTTCTCTATTGCTTTGCTTTCCCCTTTTAACATGCATTTATAATCAAAATATTATCATGTTACTTTCCCCATTCTTTTCCTCCATCCATCCCCTTTCAAGTCTCCTATTTCTCCATTCCTTCCATGTCTAGTCTTCAACTATTAATGTTACATATATATTTCTGTGTGTGAATATGCATGCACATATAAAAACTTGCTGAGTCCATTTTTTGTTGTTGTTTACTTGTATGCGATTTCAGGGCATGGTAGTGCAGGCTGGTAGGCTATGCTGGAGAGGCAGAGGCAGGAAGTTAGAAACAGAAATGCTTGTTTCTTTTAAAGAAATGCACACATGTGTAGCCAAATTTCTAAGTGGTCTTATTAAATAAAAAACATGGAGCCAAATATAGGGGTGAAAGCCTTAGAGATCAGGGTGAGAGCCACCAACCAACTTTACCTTACCAGCTCTGCAACTTCCACAATGAGCTATTTCCTCTCTACCCACACATTTATTGCCTTGCTGTTCTGTCCTCTCATTGGCTCTTAGCCCAGCTACCTCACTTCCTTGTCACTGCCTGTCTGTTCAGACCTCCAGGTCTCTATGGTTGGTACTGGGATTAAAGGCTTGTGTCACTCCACTTGGTTCTGTTCCCTAGTGTGGCCTTGAATACACAGAGACCCTGCTTGCCAAGAGATCGGGATTAAGGGTGTGTGCTACCACTGCCTGACTTTTGTGTTAACAACTTGCTATTTGCTCTGATCAGCAGGTAAACTTTATGTATTAGCATACAAATAAAATACCACTACATTTCATTCCAAATAAAATATCACCACACACTGCATGATAAACTTTAAATTTTTTATTTTTGGAATTATAATAATTGGAGCATTCAACATTTTCCCTTCCCTTTCCACCCACCAAACCCTCCTATGTACTATTCTATGCTCTACTTTAAATTAAAGGCCTCTTTGTACATTAACTTATATATATATATAAAATCCAGACCGTCATCATGTCACTTGCAGGTTTGTTTTCAGGGCTGACCACTTTGCAATAGAAAGTCAAATTCACTATAAAACAATTCGCATGGCAAGAGCACCCTCCTGCCCCCAGCTTTCTTCAGTGGCCTATAACCCTTCCTGTAGACTTAAGCACTCTTCCATACCTACCTCAGCAAGTCGATTCCTTCGCCTTGTTCAGCTCATCTTTGAGAAGTCCCATTAGTGAGACTTACTTTATGTGGGTAATTTCTAATAGTACTAGGAGATGCAATATTATAGCAAAATCCTTGCTCCTCTGGCTCTTACAGTCTTTCTGCCTTCTCTCCCACAACATTCCCTGAACCTTAGGTTGGATGTGTTTTATAGATGTATCCATTGGAACTGGGATCCACACATCGGCATTTTGTTTGATTGCGTTTTTTAAGAAAAATGTTTCTTTTGTTTTTTTTGAGATCATGATATAATTACATAATAGTCTCCTTCCCTTTCCTGCCATAAAACTTTCCTATATACCACCCTGTGATCTCTTTCAAATTTATAGCCTCTTTTTAAATTATTTCTTGTTATATGTACATGTGTATATGCATATGCACACACACACATATTTCTAAAGACTTATATGGAAACTTCTCGGTCTGTATGTTACTTGTATGCCTATTTTCAGGGCTAACCATTGGTATTTAATGACCAACTGATGTACTTTTCCTGTAGAGTTGAGGCCTCCTGATCTTTCCCTCATGGTTTTTCAAATTTCAAATATCTTTACTTCTAAATGCTTTAAATTGTCCAAAGAGTTGAAAGTAACTCTGTTTTCTTCTTTGTATGTTGATGGTTTCATACATACAATGTATAGTGATAAGATTCACTCCTTGTTAGCCTCTGGCACTCCCTTTAATTCTCTCAGAACCCTTCCTTCTTCCCATCTAGTCTCCCAGTGTCTACACCATTAGTGAACATGGTATCCCCTACTCCAGTCATCATTAACCATCATTGGCCCCTCATGAAGGGATGACACCTTTGGTGGTTTGAATACAAAATATCCTCTATGATAAGAGACATTTTAACATGTGGTTCTCAGTTTGTGGTACTATTTGGGGAGGTTTAAATGATGCAGCATTGCCAAAGGAAATACTTTATTGCAGGGTAAAATCTGCAAACTACTTCTAGTATATTCTCTCTGCTTCATGCTTGCAGTTAAAGATGTAAGCTCTCAATTTTCTGTTCTTGTGGCCATGATTGCTTCTTGTTGCTGTGCTAATGTGCCATGATGGATTCCTGTCTGTCCTTCTTGGGACACAACCCAAAATAAACTCTTTCTTCCTCAAGTTGCCTTGTCCATGTGGCATCTTCACTGTACAACAGAAAAGTAACTTATACAGAGTCTTCTGAGCAACTTCTCTCTCCATGGAGGAGAGCTGGAGAACAAGATCTTGGATAGCTGCAGTTGTAGTACATTCATGGTGAAGTGTCACTGGTATCTGGATATCAGCATTCCATGACACTCTTGCCTAAACCATGGCTTTTAAATTCTTCCTTCTCTCTCTTCTGAGATGATTCCTAAACCTTTAAGAGGTCAGTGAAGGCCAGGCGGTGGTGGCGCACACCTTTAATCCCAGCACTTGGGAGGCAGAGGCAGGAGGATCACTGTGAGTTTGAGGCCAGCCTGGGCTACAAAGTGAGTTCCAGAAAAGGCACAAAGCTACACGAGAAACCCTGTCTCAAAAAACCAAAAAAAAAAAAAAAAAAAAGAGGTCAGTGATGAGATAGTCATAGAGATATAGAGATATGAACAATCATTTACTTTTCAGTTAGTCCACATATGATTTTCTGTATTAACCATTACTCTCTGCAAAAACAGGAAGGTTTCTGATCCATGCTGCTAAGAGCTACATTAATCTATAGGTACAAACATACATATTTAGAAGGCAATTTGACAAAATGTTCATTTAGTCAAGACACAGTCATGTGATCGCTCCTTGGTTATGCCTTCCCTAGCCATAGGCTTTTGGACAAATTGATAGTAACCAGGCATATGTTATCCACCATAGAACAGGCCTCCAACCCAATCTTTCTTTTAATAAGGAAGAGAATAGGGGTATAGAGAGATGGATCCTTAGATAAGAATGCTTATTGCTTTTGCAGAAGACCTGAGTTCAGTTTCTACATTAGACACTTTCTCAAAAATGTTATATTATATAATTATTTTAAGTCTTCAGCAAATATTATCTGAGATTACTTTTCCAGCAGCATTGGCCACAGAGAAAACATAACACAAATGTGTACACCTTTTGACACATAGTATGTGTTTTGTTCTTATTTCCTCTGTTACTGCTTTCCTATTTATAATTATATTAAATATGCACATGTCTTTCATCAGTTGTCTATAATGGGATCAGTTATATTGTAGACAATGAATAAATCTGACTAGATGTGAGACTACATTAGACTGTATTAGTTGCTGACAGTAATGCTACTAATCTACTTTAAAAGAACTAAATGAACAACTATCATTTATATGGCATTTCATATGGATCAGCTATTAAGCACTGTACGTTATCTCTAATGTCCACAGTGACTTGCGAGGTTGAATTCATTGTCTTTGCTTTATCCATGGAAAGTAGGAGGTGAAAGGATTAGTTCAATGCAACACAACTATGCAAGCAAACAGAAATCAGAATCAAGTTTTCTCCTTCAGTAGCCTGCTTTTTCGTGAAGTAATCTCACTCTGTAAAGAAAGGACA
This sequence comes from Onychomys torridus, assembly GCF_903995425.1. Classification (NCBI taxonomy): domain Eukaryota; kingdom Metazoa; phylum Chordata; class Mammalia; order Rodentia; family Cricetidae; genus Onychomys; species Onychomys torridus. The sequence continues at coordinate 85,722,396 of NC_050451.1, read as the reverse complement.
TTTCACACAGATGGTGAGGTTAACTGTAAATAGGTGAATGTATTGATTTCACTTCTAAACCACAGTCTCTTCAGTTGAATTCATTCCCCTGATTCTTTCATACTTGAAGAGTTCCCTGTTCTAGACATCAAATTGCCTTACATGATAGGCTTGGGCCTTCATGTCTGGGATAAACTTTAGCACAGAATAGATCGTTGGTACACATACAAACTTATGTCTCCTTTTTTAAATCTGCTAAGCCTGCTTAAAAATTTAAGTTGAGATAGTAAATAACTTTCTTACACAATATTTTTCATCAGTTTTAACTTGCAATGGCCAGAATAAAAATTATCTAATATTAATAGATGCTTGTATTCTTACATTTAGTTTGTTATTTATTATAAACTTGGTATGTATCATCTTGAAATTTTTCAGTTGGTCAAATACACAAGAACAATAGGATTCTTATAAACAGTGTTAATGTATTTACCAAAGTAGTTAAAGCACCTTTTTCTGTTTCCATTTTTATTTACAACTTTCAGTTTTATGTCATTTGTTTGAGTTTCTACTGCCTTCTTCCAGAAAAATAAGTAAAAACCAATGTGTCTTTTGAGATGGAAAAATTGTTTCAAATCACTGGCAAAGCTTAATGACTTCTGACTGCTGAGATATGTTAATTTAAGCCAGACCAAATGTTCCTCAGCTGCAAATATTTGGTGTTGTTCACTGGGAACTGGCAAGATTTATGAGAGCCCAGTGGCAAAGACTCTGCTCACACGCCTCTCATTGTAATCATTTCCGCGCTCACTGATGGACTGCTGAGGAAGAAAATACCAACTCTTCAGATGCTGGTTCCTTGGCTGCAAATATGACTGTATTTCTCCTTTGATTTTCACTTGCATCCACATGCCATCTTCGTTTTAAAAAAAAGTTTCAATGTTTCTACCCAAATTCTGGCAAAGTGCAAACTGTCTTTTAAAATTCACTGTAATATTATCATGTGTAAAAACCAGAAATAACAGTGTTAGCAATTCTTAATGAAAGATAAGTAAGGACTGTCTGAAAGTTTGACTAGAAACCCATAATAAAATATATAAACCTTTGTTATTCTTAGTATTATTTACCTTCTTGTTATAAGTTATTTGTGATGCTTTCAACTGTAAGTAATCACATCTCCTATACTTGTTAAACAATACTGAGAGAGAATTTTTATAAGCATAATTGAATGCTGTTTTTATTTTTGAAAGAACAAATGTGCTACTGTTAAACATAAATGCAGATATATTAAAGTTATTTATTATTAAGACATTAATTATTCTGTTTTAATAATCCACAAAGAGTTGAGGCCAATAACAGAAATATCACCATGGAATGTAATAATCAAAATTTAAACTTTCTATGTAATAATTGAGGCAAGGGCACATTCAGAATTTGAAGAACTAGCCATAGAGGCTTTATTAAATGAGAAAGCTTTGATTCAGAATAATTCTTAACTCTCTAACAGTAATTATCAACAATTAACTTTTTAATACTGATACAAAATGTTCTGTTCTTATGTATCAACAAATGTCCACTATCCATATCTTTTGTTGAACACCTTACATATTCCAGTAAGAGACAGTGGGGGAAAAGTCTTACCTGCATAACCATTGTGTGTGTGTGTATGTGTGTGTGTGTGTGTGTGTGTGTGTGTGTGCTGAGAGAATAGAGAGAGAGTAGGAAGAGCTGAGGATTGATCCCAAGGAATTGAAGCTTCTAACAAATGCTAAAGTACTGAACTATATCAGCACCCTTTCATTTTTAAAAGTTATCTTCCATTAATTAAACAAAAGACTACATTCATGATGACAATTCCATAATGCACAGTGGGCTTTGACCATATATTCCTTCTATTATCCTTGTTTATTCTCATCTCCCTCCTTATTGTCTTCTTCCACACCCTTTTGCCTTTGTGATATTATTTTTTCTAAACTATTGTATTTAAATGTAAGGATTAGTCTAAGCTGTTAACCGTGAGTACTAACTCTTGCTTATGAGACTAATCTTCTACCTACTGTGCTAACAAGGCACCTTTACTAACTCTTGTTTACAAGATGAAAAGATAGGAATATTTTTGTCTTTCCCATTTTACAGATTAAAAAGTAGAGATACTGAGAACTCCCACAGTCAATATCTGTGCTCTTTCTGCTAGGGACGTCAGAAAACACATCATGTTTTTCAAATGTATTCTTCTCTTCTCATTTTGCATCTCATACCACATCACAAGACTACATCTACTGTTGCAAAGCAGTTCTCTGCATTATTCCATATTGAACTCCTTAATTATCCATCTCTGTAATAAAAGAAAAAAGTGCTGACAGAAAGCAGAAGAAAAATCTAGATTCTTTTCTTGCAATAAATGTGACACAGATTGTATAAAGCAATATTTTCATCCTTGAAATGTTTAGAAGTATTGACAATCTGTCCAGTAAATTCTCAGCTTCTCTTTAAGGCTAGAGCTTCTAAGTTCTTAGCGTTTAACAGACTGACATTGATATCTTGGTTCTTCAGACATAAACCACTGGCAAGCTGGGTTTGATTTTATATCAGGACCTTAAAACTATTCACCTTGATGACAATATCCCATACTTCCTATCTAAAATACTGGAGTTTTTACATCAAACTTTCAGTCTTGAAATATAATTCCAAATATCCTGTGTGTCTTAAGCTATCCACAGTTTAGTGCTGGAAATATCTTAGGCATTGAGAGATAAAGAGCTGAGTAATAAAATCCAGATCTGAAAACAAAAGTGCTTAATTGATACCAACCTGAGAAACATTATAGAAACCCCCTGACTAAAGATTCCCGCCAGACTTATTATCATCTTTTTGTTTGGCTACCCAGGTAGCCCTGGGGTGTTCAATAAGTTTGGCATGATTTTTGGAATTATTCTCAAGAAAATACAGTGATACTTTCATTTCCTAATTTTGAAATAGTGAAAATGAAGAATAATAATTTATGGCATTTTAAATAATATTTATTTGTTCTTGGCAAATACTAGGCAATCTAGATAATGTTTTCATTGTTCCATTAGTTGGTTAAGAAATCACGAGAAGAAATAGCAGAGGGAATTCTTTCTAAAGATTTCTTTGACTCTCTGCACCCACAGGCTCTGAGCAAGGCAGTAAATAGTCCATTTTTGTTAATGAAGCTTCCCCTCATACAGCTGGGATTGTTTAATATTTTACGAGTGTTACTTTGTTTTGCTCTCAACGATCTCAGGCAGTTAAGGATTTATGAATCGTGTTTTTCTCAGCCCATCTGCGGTTTCCTATCTTCCCTGGCCTTGAGAATATGTTTAAATTTATTAAAGCGAGGCAAAGGCTCATTATTTCAAAGGAGAGCCAAAGTGACACAGTGAATTGGTTATTAATGGAAAGGCACTGCCATAGGGCGATTGAAATTTAATGATATCCTACAAGAAAAAAATGAGGGTGTCACTTTCCAAAAAGTCATGCTAAATGCCAGCCTTTTTAAGGTCCTGCCGCTAATTTTATGCCTGCACACTGTAATGTTTTCAAAAGCGTTTAGGAAACACGGACCAGTGACTGTACTGATTATCCTTTTCACCTTCGCGCCTGTTCCAAATGGGTTTGTGCAGTGAGCGATTTAATCTCTAAATATAGGGAACGTTAAAAAAAAAATAACATTGCTGTTTTTCACAAGCTAAGGGCCTTTTGCAACCCTCCAGAGATGGACTTGCAAATATGCCATCTCCATATGCTCTCAGCAAGCTTTCAAACTGGCGGATTACCAAATATAAAATAAATAAATTAAATTAAAATTTAAAAAAATCTTTGATTAAAAAAAATCCTGTCATTCAAAAGATGTTTTAATGTCACAGTCCACAAATTATATTTAGTAATACTTTGCTAACATTCAGCCTAAGATACAAAATAGGACTTGGGATAATTTAGAATTTTCTTTATTGAGCATGTGCTCTTAGTTGAATTACAGCTTTGAGGTATCAATACTACCCTCCAATAATACAAACCAGGCACTTGTGCCTGTGTCTAGGTAAGTGCACTATAAGATAATAACCATCCTCCAGGACAGTAGATTGTAACTTCTGATGATTCCTGAGAGCATACTTTCTTCTTTTCTAGTTTTACTTTATTTGAATTTTTCTTCATGTGTGGCTTCCTGAAAACCCTTGATTTCCTAATTGTCCCCAATGTGTCACTGTGGTTTAGAGACAACTGGGGCCATTCAAGAAAGAGGACAATTGAAATTTAGGGGTTTTGCTCAACTAGCCTTGAGATATGTATATTTGTTTTTTTTCCAAGACAGGGTTTCTCTGTGTAGCTTTGCGCCTTTCCTAGATCTTGCTCTGTAGACCAGGCTGGCTTCAAACTCACAAAGATCAGCCTGCCTCTGCCTCCTAAGTGCTGGGATTAAAGGCACGTGCCACCACCACCCGGCTTTTAAGCAATATATTAAGTATGTGATGTAAATATGGACATATTTTAGTACAGGAACAACATTGGGTCCAATTTTAATGCATTTTTGTTTACTAATGCTGAATGCAAACTAAAATGTTAATGGTATATTTGAATTGCACTGTAGTAACATACAGTTTTCTCATAATGCATATGGTAATATTTAATTATTCACTGGTGGCAAACATACTTTCTTTTTCCTTTGTATCACCAAAATAATTACTAATGAACTTGTGAAATTAATTTAAAAACATATTTATACTCCATTTAAAACTATGTTAACAAGTTTTTATAACTTGTGGTCATATATTGGGGGAATTTTATTTGTTCTAAGACAGGGTGAATCAGATGAGCCTCATGTTCGAATGCATATTGTAAGGGAAAATCATTTGGAAGAGGATGTCAAGGACCACAATTTAAGTTTCTCGGGATTCTTCCTCTCTTTTAACAGCAAACTTATCATCCTATAATCTTCCTAACAAAGACATAAACACTTCAGCTACATATATTTTGATTGCTTCACGACAGTTTATGGAGGCTGAGCAATGACAGATTTCTTCATTGTCTTTTTGCCAAAATTTGTCCTTTAAGTCATTTTTGTTGACTGCCCCTTTTAGCAGCTCACCTCACAATGAGAGAGGAGACAATTAATGGGAGGGTGATTTATCACTGCCAAAAACTGTCAAGGACTTCAGTTGTAGCTGGAGAAAAAGCAATTTCACATTATGGCATTTCATTCTGAATACATTGTATTTACAGCTCACAGTTTTATTTTCAGAGCCTATTATCAGGTGAAACAGTTGCATCTGAAATGTTGTTTGTGACATAGGTGACCTGTTAGGATTTGATAAGTATTTACGCCAGAGCACAAGGGGCTCCCACATCTGCTGTTGGCAGAAGCAATGGAAAAAAATAACCTGGAAATGAGGCGTTTGATTTTTCTGGTTCCTACACTCGAGCATCTGTTGCTATAATTAAGTGGCATTCAGTAATTGCAGTGCAATGGTGAAATAAACATATGCATTCTTGCCAGCTTTTAGGATTTGGTGTCCTTACAGTAGGAGAGACAAGAAAACTGACTTTAATAAGAACAAAGGGTTTGCAGGAAAGCTGAACTGTTAACTTTATGGTCAAACAGGGGGCAAAACCCAAGACTTTCCTGGTAGAAAATAGTTTCATCAAAAGTGAACTAATGTGCAGTTTGAGAAGGCAGCCCTGTAACATTCAAGCCTTGGAAGGGACTTTTCATCTGTAGGAATGTCAAGTGGCTTAAATACTATTCCTGAATGACTGCCATCATGTGTGAGGAATGGTAAAATGGAAGCACAGCCATTTCAGAGTTTAATGGCACCATGTCATGAAAAAGAGACTACAAATGAATTAGTAAGCTAAGTCTTTGATGTGGTAAGATATAGGAAGAAATATATTTGCATAAGAGTTGTTTGAGGGCCAGGTAGATGAGTAGGACTTGCCACCAGATGATGCAAGTCTGGCAAGCAGAGTTCCATCCCTCAAACCCCCATTAAGGTGGTAAAAGAGAATCAGTTCCACCAAGTTCCCCACATTCACACTGTGATACACTTATCACTCCCCCTCCATATATACTAACACTGGTAAATGAAATGTAACTCTTTAAAAAGGCAGGGCAATGGATTATTTAAGGGCTTACATGTTCTAAATGAATGGAAAGTGATTCCTGTAGAGGGGAAATATCAGGGAGACTGTAGCCAAGTCTAAGGAATGTTGGAGAATCAAATCTGTAGGCTTCAGACACATTACCAGATGCTCTGAGATCTGAGTCTCAATGTGGACAGAATAGTTCTGAAAAATTTTCTAGTGTCCCTCTCCCTTGGGATGCTTACCAGGAACATTAAGGGATGTTACTTACATTGGCAAAACCGGAAGGCACCTGTTTGTAAGTACTGTATAGAATCCTTGTACTTCTCTGTCTGAGATGCATCATTTTGGCTTGTTATTGACAGCAATGTAGAACAAAGTAGGTTTGGTTGTTAAACTGTCGTAGTTGGCAGTTTCCTGGAAATACTACAGTAGAAACTCAATTGTGCTATAAATACTTACAAACAATGGCTTTTGCATAGAAACTAAACATTACAAAATTCACAGTATTAGTGTGCACTTTGAGTGTTTTCTATGGAGTCTGTTTTTACTGGTAAGGGTAGGGTGGTGGCTAAGTGGGAGCCTATGTCAGCTGCCTGAGAGAAAAATTTGAAGTGTTCTGTCAGCAGCTGCCTGTGTGATTTGGCATTTCTCATCTGAGGCTGTGGCATCAGGTGATTGTTTCGCTTTCTGGATGAAGAGAAGACATGAAGAATCAACCATGAAGACATGAAAATGATGGATTATGGCTTCATAATGTCAAAAAATGTTGAGTGTCTGCTTAGGAGAGAGCATATAAAAACAACACTTTCCTTGAGTTTGAAAGGTTAAATGATCATTATGTAATTTCTTTCCCTCTCCCTAGTGGGTAGGTGGCTTTAAAGTGTGTTTTAAAATAGGCTTAGAAGTTTTAATCCTATTCATGTTGTACTGAATTCTAATAAGGTTCAGAGCTACTGTGCACCTACAAGCATTGGTACATTTATGTATGTGTGTGTGTGAGTGTGTGTGTGTGTGTGTGTGTGTGTGTGTGTGTGTGTGTGTATACACATACCCATACATTTTAATGTGTCAGTACTGTAGGCAATTAAGGAAGGAAAAGAAAGAATACTGTGACCCTTGCTTTCTATTTGTTTTCAAAAGATACATAAATGATAACACACTCTTTGTAGCACAGACTACATGCAACATTCTATGCTAAATATTCAGTAATTTAGCCTTCACTGCATCCTCCAGGGCACCCTTTGTACAGCTACCTCTGTTTTAAAGATAATCATACCATGCACAAGTGGGAGGCAGGTAGTACTCAGGTGTGGGAATGAGTCCTAGCAATTTTTCTCTGGGGACTGTGCTATTAGTCATGCTGACATTTATTCAGAAGACTAACTGGCATGTCTCAAGTGTAGGTATTGATTGTTTTTTGTTTGTTTGTTTGTTTGTTTTGAGCTGAGGATCGAACCCAGGGCCTTGTGCTTGCTAGGCAAGTGCTCTACCACTGCGCTAAATCCCTAACCAAGTGTAGGTATTGAAAGTGGCCTAGTTTCAATGTATATTTGCTTTCCATATGTGGAATATATTATCACCTATATGTCTTTAAGCCATATATTTTGCATATATGTATAGCTCTCAATTTTTCCACTTATGATATTGTTGGATACAGCACTATGTTAATGTTGACTTTGAATCTTCTCTCATTCTTTCTCCAACTGCAAGGAAAAATCTCCATGCTTTCTTCTTTCAGACATGAAAATCAAAATTCTTCCATTGTTGGCCTGATGTCAATATATATTTCACTCTCTTCCATAGATGAAAACATACCAGAGTCTATTTTCTTATTTTATGTACTTCAGATAAATTTCATTTTATGCATGTGTTTATGACCTATATTAAACCTCTTGTTGTATTGCCACCAATACTTCTCATGTGAGCTGAATGGATCTCTGGAAGTGTATTTACGTATCTCTTCACACTTAGGTCTATTTTACTTAACTCTTCTTTAGAAGCCCTCTTTACTTTCTGCTCTCTAAATTGTTGTTTGGTTTGTGGTCTGAGCCTCATTGTATCTCATATCTTCCCTTTAATAGTGAGAAATAGGTACAATGAACATTTTTAACAAAACTCCATGTATTGGATCATTCTCATAAGATCTTGAAATCGACAATAATGGGATATATTCATATTTAGTCCTTAGAATTATATTGTGAACAGCCCTCCATTTTATATCTAATCTAATGATACTGGAGTCCTGGTTAAGAACACGTACAAAGATTTTCCAAGACGCAGAGACAAAAACTTATAAAATCAATGAGAAATTTTGGTTTCCCTCATTTAGCACCTTTTTTTCTCTAAGCTGTCTTTTATTTCAATAGCATTGGAGTCAACATATTTCAGTGTATGACTGATTTGCTTTCTTTGTGTAGACACATTAGAAGAGATGTTTACAATATGCTAACAATATAAATTTTGTTTTTTAGTAAATCAACTCTTTTCAGAAGTTAATGACAGCACATAAATATATTCTGTGTTGGTAAAGACTAACACACAGCTATAACCATAAAGTCACATGTCATTTACATCAAGAATGGGCTACATACACAACTGTGGTCCCATGGTATTACAGTGCAGTTGAAATAATCCTGTTACCTAAGAATGTATCAGTCTTCATTGCGTCACACCACGAGGTCACTCATGCATTCATGGTGAGCTGTATAAATAGACCTATACCCTAACAGTATATGAAAGTACAGCAGTGCAATTATACATTGTACAGGATGTTCAGTCATAATAATAGTGAGCAACATTTTGCTTGTTCATATACTTGTTCCACTGTATTTAAGAATCATTTTAGAGACAGCATAAAAGAGAGCCTCATCTATCTTATGTTATAACATTTCTTGATTGAGTTAATAGGTCATGCTGGCTGGCAGACTTATGCACCAGAATTGTGTTTGGGGACATTCACTGAAGTGGTACATTGATAAAATGGTCTGAAAAGTTTCTCTGACCATATCTTTGATGGTTATTCCATATAAATATAGATACACACACATATATATATATATGTGTGTGTGTGTGTGTGTGTGTGTGTGTGTGTGTGTGTGTATTGATACTATTTTCTACATATTTGAACTGTAGAACATACACTTGTTATCAATTATCTGAAGTCTTAATATTATGTGTTACACAGTACTCAGGAATATTCTATTGATTTTCAATGTAACTGGTTTTTCTTTCAAGAAAACTTTGAAATCTATCTTGCAATTTTGCTATTTTTGACAATTCTTTCAATAAAATATTAAAGCCAAGCTCAGCTGCAAAGGCACCTGCCTCCAACCCTAGGACCTAATCTCAGTCCCTGAGCCTCATGTGGTAGAATCGTTTCCTGCAATTCTTCCTTTGACTTTCACTCTTGTTTAATGCAATGTGCTCAAAAGCACACACATGCACAATATAATGCAATAAAGTTGCAAAGAAACATTAAAATATTAGCGGAGATGCTTGCTAGTTTGTGAAATTACAGGAACAGTGGTTGAAAATTAGAATGTTGGATTCCTGGATGTGTTTTGTCTTAATCACCCAACGCATACTGGATATGCTATTAAGTCATCAAAATTACTTTGCTAGTCCTGAATTTATAAATGTGAGAAGTAAGAATAATATGGGTCAAATTTGGGGGAAAAACTGCTTTAGGGAAAATTTACAAGAATAATTGAATGGTAAAGACATAGTCAAGTAATATTTTCTCTTATGAACAATCTACTACACAGGAATTTTGTAAAAATATCCATTCTAGTTATTTCTCACTAAGAAAAGGGAAGACATGGGACTCACAGCAGCTTGTTCCCCAAATCCTAAACACCGGTTCCTTTTATCATTCTGCAGAGATTTACTAACATGCTAATGTTTTTTTTAAAAAAATTACTTGTGAACTGCTTATATACAAGTGAAATACCATTTTATCTCAAGAACAACATTCTGAATATAGGTTAGAGATCATTAAAAATAATACTATCAACCCATTAGTAATACACTACCAACTAGTTAAGAGTTAAGATTCCTAGAAAATCAGAGATGGGCTGTTAAAAAAAAAACAAAAAACCAAAAAAAAAACCATTATGATTAAATGGTGCTACTGGCCCTATTGTATTACATGGAGTCAAGCAATTTCTCTTGTAGAGAATGACACAGTGACTGTTCTAGGCTTTCTGGATTATAGGAGGCCTGCTACAACTTCTAAGATCTGCTGTGGTGGGGAGAGGGCAGGCAGAGATGGAAACTGGAGAATGACTATGGTCATGTTCCAGTAACACCATATAGATGTTGAAACTTGCATTGTAAATAGTTTTCACTATGCCACTCTATTTCCAGCCCTTACCTTTATAGGCAGGGTCTCATATAACCCAGCATGGCTGTGAACTTACTATGTTACCTGGGAAGGCTTTGAACTTATGATCTTCCTACTTGTATCTTACAAGCAATCTGGTAGCAGGCAGGTACCACCAGACCTTGAGTTTGCATTGCCAAGAATTCAACCGAGACTATTGCACATATTGTGGCAACTTCCCTACATCCCTAGCCTGGCTGCTCCTCATCTTCCTATCATTTAAAATGCAAGCACTGACAACAAGTGTTGGCATGTGTCTTTTATGCCTACACTCAGAAAGCAGAAGCAGGCAAATTTCCGTGGAGTTTGAGGCAGTCTGGTCTACATAATGAGTTCCAACCAGCCATGTGTTCCAAAGATACATATTGAGACCCTGTCTTAACTCCCCTGAAATTAAAATAATAGTAATAGTAATAATAATAATAATAATAATAATAATAATAATAATAATAATAATAACTTTAAAAATCTACAAAGACAAAAACCCACTAAGCTAAATTGAAACAAAAATTCTAGCCTCATTTCTTCTGAAAGTAAATAGAAGGTGGTAGGCTAGACGAACCTGTGGACTATAGTTTTTCCTATTACTACTTTAAAAACAATATTTTTTCTTCTGTATTTTTCTTAAAATATTTTATTTCACCACCATTGTCAACCTCTCACTTCTTGATGATCTAGAACATTGTAAATCTGAAAATGTATTATATTTTACCAAACCTAGAACTTACTTGAATTGAGAGAGTATTAAAAAACTGGAAGTTGAATCAGAGCCCCAGACATCTCACAGACTTCTGAGCAGATGCATTTCAATCCACCCCATCTCATGGGAATAATTACATTTTATATTAGCCTAGGTCAGTTATCAAGCTCAATTCCCTTAGATATGACAGAGGAGAGTATAATTTAGAGCAGTGGTTCTCAACCTGCCTAATTCTGCAACCATTTAATACAGTTCCTCATGTTGTGGTGACCTCTAACCATACAATTATTTTCCTTGCCATTGTTACATTATGGGTCATAATGTAAGTATCTGTGTTTTCAGATGTTCTTAGACAACCCCTGTGAAAGACTCATATAACCCTCAAAAGGGTCATGCCCCCCCACACACGTTTAGAACTTTCAATATAGAGGACAGCTACAATTATCATTAGGGTGGTCTTCATATCTTCTTCAGTTATTCTCAAAATTCAAACTCTGAGATATTTTCATCTAAGTCTAAGTAAGATTTTATTACATGGTGTTTGTTTGTCTTTGTATCTGTTATAAGGAAATGATGTGGTAAGGGGTAAAATTATTTGGATTTGTAGAGATTTATCTTTGAAATAAAGATGAAACATGAACTTTTAAGTCTAGGAAAAGTAAGTAGTGTGCTCAGGCTTCTGCCTCTGCTCATGCACATCCAGTTCTACAATGTTCACCAGGAGACACAATATTGTTTTCTAGGAATGTGCTCACGTGCTCACATTTTACTGCTTTTCTCCAGTGAATCCAGTGAAAATGCAGCTGTGTATGATTTTGTAACTCTTTGTTTGCTATCTCTCAGGTAGACCTTTTGGTTTGCCTAGAGTTGGTTAAGTAACATGTCAAATTCTATTCATGTATTGCTTTGGGTATGCTTAAACAGATTGCTCTCAGGATCATCAACCATGTGCGGATTTAAATAGCATTGCTTTGATATTTGGTAAAAAATTTTAAATGTGATCTTTCTATATCATGACTCTAGAGTGTTAATCTTCAGATGTTTCTAAATATTTCTGTTCTTTATAAACAGTAACTTTAATATTCATTTAATCAACATGTCCTAGGTTTTTAGAAAGTATGTAGCAAAGGATAACATAGTCTTAAAGTACTACAGGACTACCAAAAGCCAATTCTGGCTGACAGGTGTTTAATGGATAAATATTCATAATTAAGCCCTTGTTCACGGCTATTACTTGGAGAGTGAAATAGTTAATTCATAAAATATCTTAAGCCAACAAGTAACAGTTGAGTTAATTTTGTCAATAATGTGTAGATTTACGTTATGGTGTATAGTTTGCTAAGAACCTAGCGAAGGCTGTCCGAGTAATTTTAATTGAGATTTTTTTACAACCATTTGATAACAGTGTTTTGATCACTATAGTTAGGGCAGCATTCCAATTGAGGCCATAAAGTCTGTGACTAATCCACTGAGCCACCCAGTCCCTGTCATATATTGCTTAATGGCGCATGTTGCCAGGAATTATTACCGCTTTTAGTGATAATTTTTAAAGAGAGAATCTTGGTGGAGGCAAAATATGAGTGTAAGTTCAGAAATTAAATTTTCACAGACTGTTACTGAAACATCTCTTTTAAGGTGTATGGGACTTTCATTTTTATTTATAATAAGAGATTCAACTCCTTTACTCTATCACCAATTCACTTATCTCTTTATCATTTATTATCTATCTATCTATCTATCTATCTATCTATCTATCTATCTATCTATCCATCTACATACCTATTTGTACCTCTCTAATCTTTCTATCTATATCTATATACAGAAAATTAAAATAAGTACATATATATTTCTGATGAATATTTTAATTTTCTTTGGTTAATGTTTTCAGGGCACTTACAGATGCTAGAATAATCTCTAATGTTTTTGCTCAATCTGCTCTGGAGATGGATGAAATAAATAGTTTAAACTAATTAATGTAACACCAGCTGTTACAAGTGCTTGGCAGACGTCTGTGCGTTTTGATGGGCAGGGAGCGGCTGTTGTACTTGACTCTATTTTAGTACAATGTTGATCACAGTGTAAGCTGGAATAAATGAAAAGCCAAAAGAAGAAACACAGGATGAATTCTATGAAGTGTAAAACAATAACCTTGTCTCTGGAAGGTATAATATCTTAAAGTTAGAAAGACTTATGCTAGCCTTCATTAAGCTATAATACCTTTGACAGCTGCTAAGTTAAACATGGTTCTAAAATAGGAGTTTATGGTTGTGGACACTGTCCTTGATTTGTCCAGAAAACCTATTAGAGTTACAGGTATGCAGTGTCAGCTAGACTCTGCTTTTGCTAATTAAATGCCTTCAGGGAAGCAAAGTAAAAAACAACAACAACAAAAAAAAAAAAAAAAACCAAAAACCAGAGATTTGTCTGATGTGGGTTTGAGATTTACTTCAATTATGTTCTTGTAACAAGTCATAGAGAAGGTTATTATTGGGAGTTGGTGCTTTATAATTGACCATATTTCTGCATGGTACTTGCAAATCCTTCTTCCTATACAGTTAATTTGTGGGAAAAGAAAATTTAATTTGGAGCTAGCAAATTCTGAGTAGAGAAGAACCTTTGGAATTGAGTAGAGCTGCTCTTTACAAAAAGAGTTTCATTTGTTGTCCTATAATGGAAAAAAAATTTTTTCTCAGTATGTCCATGGTTTCTGTAAGACTGAAGAAGTTAGAAGAGCCAACTAACATCCATTTTATCATCAGGGGGTAAACCAGGTGTGATTCCTCCCACTTTATAGTCTAACATGCTGGGAGGCAGAGACCAGTATATTCCCAGGAGTTTGATGCCAGCCTAAGTAAGCTTACAGTGAGTTTTCAGGACAGGCATGACCACATTGTGAATTCTAGAACAATCTTGGCTGTAGACTTGGACTCTTCTCAACAACAACAGCAGCAACAACAACAACAACAAGCAAGCAAGCAAGCAAGCAACAAGGAACTAGCTAACAATCTAACCAAGTAAATGAATAAAATTAGGAGATAGAATCTTGGTTCTGTGATAGAAGCCATGGTTATTTCCTCAAAATTGACACACATTAAGATAACAACACCATTCTACAGATTTATCTCTATGAATTTGTCTAATAAGTTATTACAATGTGTGTGGAGCAGATGGCAAGTGTGCTCCTGGAAGAATTGATGGAAGGAATATGATGTCATCAATGAGATGTCAAGGTTCACAAGGTACTTGACCTCTAAGAATAAGTCCTAACAGGTTAGAATTCTAAATAGCGAACTCTAGTGACACCAGCTAAATGGGAAATATGTGCAATTTGTATTTCTTTGTGGTGGTGTTTACCCCCTTCCCTGAACTCCACATAATGGGATTTCTTTCCCTGAAGACTCAGAGATATTGTTGGAGGGTTGCACCCTGTAACCTTCTGAGAATTTCAAATACAAATCCACACATCTAAACTTCAACAAAATCACAGAAAATGTTATTTATGAAGCCAGCTTCAGAGCTTTGCCTCGTTTATATGTATATATGCAGAAAGAACTTAGTTAAGACATCCCATTAATTTTAACATGTTATCACAAAATAGCAAAGTGCTGACTCCGTGAAAATATTCAGTGCATAAAATTAAATTTTTATATTTTCATTAAAATATGTTTCTCTCTCTCTCTCTCTCTCTCTCTCTCTATATATATATATATATATATATATATATATATATATATATATATGCCTAAAAAAGCTGTCAGAGACTCTGATGTTGTCTTTATATTTTAATGATGACTTTACTTGCACTAACAGGTGAGAAACCTAAGCACATTAACATTTTTATTTCAATATTATCATTTTAAATTTTCAAATGAGTTTAGAATCTATTCAATATCACCTATAAGCTATTATCTTAGAATTTATATGACCCTGGCAAATGTATTACGGAAAAATATCATAGGAAGTATAATTACAGATGTGGAGACTGAGAGGAAATGTAGGATAGGTATGATAATCAGGTATGTACATTGTGTAAAACGGAATGAGAAAAAAATGCTAGCTATTTGTAATTGTTTTGTGAATGAGGGTTGTCTGCTTAAAGGACATATCCAGGAAGAAAACATGGTAGATGTGTTCAGGAAATGACTCAGTATTTAAAGCATGAAATCATTCTTCTGAATATTCACATTAGATTACTATTCATGATCTAACAGGAACACTATGCCTAAAAAGTAAATAACTGTAAGTGGGGTGAGCTACATTTTATGTTTCCCCATTTTATATACCTCAGTTCACTAACAGGCATTTTTTTTTTTTCAAAAACTTAGAAATTTGTTTTTATTGAAGGAGTTGGATGAAATAATCATGTACAAATCTTTGCAGTGTAAAGGATAAGTATGATTTGTGGCATGCATGCTGTCAAATAGTAAAGGACTTCACATTGTAATTTGATTATGAAATACATAATCATGCCCTGTCAGCTGTCAAAGGGAACAGATTCTTATGGATGAAATATAAATGAAATTATAAGTCACAATCTTGTCAAAGTAAGAAACTTGGGACTTCAGAACTTATTCTGTAAGGTTGTTCACTTGATAACATTTTCAAGAACTTGGAATGGAAGTAGAAAGTCAGTATTTAATTTATTGCATATCCTAATATGTATACCAGCCATAAGGTTCTGAAATTTTCTTAATTGTATTGCACAGACATAAACAAGTTTAGCCTATAGTTGTAAATTTTGTAACTATGTACTAACTATAGATTATATTTTGCTAATATAGATTTTAGTCTTAGTCATTAATTTGGCTATATCAAAGTCTATGTATTTAACTCAGCTCTAATTGTATAAACTTGCACTATTATGTGTTAATATTATCTAGATGATTACCATAATTAAACAATATTCTGTCAATATATATCAAATTATCAAAAGAGCTTATGAAATTATTTGATAAATTATTCAATTAGCTTTCATATTTCTAATATAAATGAAATAACAGGGCCCATGTCTCATACTACATTGGCAGTTAGTATTGATTATATGGCTGGACCATTTGCAGGGGCTGGCTTGGCTTAATATTATCTCTTTCTCTGTCTCAGGCAGATAAAATATTAATACAAGGTAAATGAGTGCTCAGTGAACTTGCCATATGGCCCCTGTGGAGGGCAGAGGGGCTTGGGCAGCCTCTGGACTTGCCATATGGGCTAAGAGGGAAAACGTAAGGCTTACACAGAAACAAGTCTACCATATGGGCTAGGTGGAGCCCTTGAAAGACTTAATACTTTCTCACGCTGGGACATTTTTCACAAAAGAATACAACACATATAAATAATATATTATATGAAACCTCTTCAAAATGGATCAATTGTTTAGATTTAATATGATGCTTTCAAGCAATGTCCAGAGCATATAAATAATCATGGTTTACTTTGAAATGGCAAAGAGGATCATCAATCATTTACCCCTGACATTTTTACATTGCATTTAACATCTGTTCCTTAATAGTGTGGTACAGTAATACACTTAACATCATATTACACACTGAACCCAAACAAATAAATATAACACTAAATTAGAGATTCAGAAAATTTACCTTGTTTCAACTAATACTCTTTTAAACACTGTATTATCTGTTCCTTTTATCACTTGGAGTTTTTGGTTGTTGTTTTTGTTATATACAGTAGATGAAATGAAGCGAATGGCACCGGCAATTTTCTTGGTATGATCAAAGCTAATTAATTTGGTTTGTGCTAATATGGAATTTATGATAATTTAGCTTGGGCTTGATAAAGTTTACCTTTGTAGTAGATATAAAGAAAAGATTTGCTAAGCCAATTATTACTATAAACAAGATTACAATGAACATGTTTAACCCACTTAAGAGAGCATACTTTTCAAGGATTTTTGCACATTAATTGAATGCAAATACATACTGGTAATAACAAATTAGTCTAATTTAGTCTTTGAATCAGGGTCCTGTAGTACCTGCATTTGGTAACAGATGGATCTAATTACTGTATATACTTCTAAATTCTGTGCATATTTCTTTCCAATATCAGTTATTTGGGCATTGATTGAATTTATGCCTTGCCATTTTCAGCTACCATTATCTCCCTGTGTTTTCTAATGCATCTAATTAGCTGTAAATTTTTTAAAGGTGCATAACTTTTTAAAGATTTGTAACCTTTAAAGCATTAACCTTCTATCTTCTCCTTCAAGGCATAATGATGTTTCTGTGGGTTCCCAAATATGCATCAGATGGCCTATAAGAGTCCATTCAGAATCACAATTTGACAATTTGGAATATATTTGAAACTATATTCTAAGTTATTTGTGTATGTGTTTGTGCATATTATATGTGAAACTGTGTACTTATGTATGTTTGTGGAAGTCAGAGGGCACACTTGGGTGTCATTATTCAAATGCTGTCCACTCCCACCCCTTGAGATAGCTTCTCTTTCTTGGCTGGAAATGCCATGTTCTCTAAGCTGGTTGATCAGTGGGTCCCAGGGATCTGCCTGTCTCAACCTAACCAGAGCTGAGCTTACAAAAATGTCTCACCACACCCATTTTTAATTGTGTGAATGTGGGATTTGGGGGCTGAACTCAAGTTTTTGTGTTTGCTTTTCAATAAGCTCTCTGTCCAGTCCTGAATTTTGTTCTGACCTATATTCACAAAGAAAAACTAATCCATTCACATTCAGAAGTTTGCTTTGTTAATAAGGATTTGACCCCATTTAATGAATTTAGTTGTTTTCCTGGATCCAAGAAAATTAAAATTAATACAATCTTTTTATTTTATCAATCTACCAGAGCCAGTATTTATGTTCCTTGATGAATTCAGCATCCTTTTACAAGTTCCATAGATGGTGGTTGGCACTCTTCACTTTGATAGTTTTAGTTTATGTTACCTTCTCTTTTGTCACTATAAATGTAGATTAGGATTTTCCTTTGTTTTCCATTGTATTTTAACATTTTTATGATTGTGTTTGCTAATATATTTTATAAGCTGTGGAAAAATATGTTACTGTTCCAAGTTAATGAATCAATAGTTCTGAAGAATAAGTTGTGAATCATAAATAGCTGGTGTTGAGGATATAGAAGAGAGGGCTTGAAAAGGGTGGATTCCATAAAAATGGGTGTGAAATGGAGGTCAGAAGTGTCATGTAAAGAATGAAATGGGAAGTTTTTATCTGAATGCAGAGGAGGATACCTCAACAGAAAGAACTAGGTCCTGCATCAGTACTCAAAACAGGGCGACTGGGATTAGAAATGTAGGAACCACAGCCATGTGCTATGTGGATATTGAACATTGAATTAGGTAATTTTGTGCAGAAAATGAACTTCGGTTATGATTTCAGGAATCAGTCAGACGTCCAAGGACTATTAGTAGACCCCAAGACCATAGTAGATCAGTATCAGTAGAAGGAAGAGAGAGGGTTTTGTTCTTTTATTTAACTAAAAATATTTTTTTTCATATAATATATTCTGATCACAGTTGTCCCTACCCCAACTTTCAATAATTTCTGGCAGGCTCAACTTCACCTTAATGAAGACAATTAAGTGAAAATGTAATGACTGTATTTCTGGATTTGTATATACAAAATTCTAGTAATCTTCTGATAGTTTTCTTTCCTGTCATGCCTACCTCTTTCTCTTATTCTTCATGATCTCCACAACTCGTTCCTTCTTTTCTACTTTCCCACTTTCCTTCCATTTCTCTTTTTCATAAACACACACACACACACACACACACACACACACACACACACACACACAATTCTAATAAGCTAACTTCTTTTCACTAACCCTTGTATTTTAAGGATTTGATGATCTTCCAATAGCTCTCTGGAAGGCATACTAACTTCAATAGATGGTTTTTGGCAACCAGAGTGATAAAAAAAGTTTTCAAATCATATATTTTTCTCACAAAAGTCACCTAATCTCACCATGTGTTAAGGCCCCAGTAAGGCCTTTGACCTGCATCCTGTCCTTTACTACCTTACGTTATTTTCTTTCTCTATCAAGTGGTCTGATACATTTCTCCTCTTTGGAACATGTTTAGTGCCATGCATCATATTTTCAAATTGTCACAATTTTTTTTTAGAATCCTGTGTTTTTATTTTGTCTCTGTTTCCCAACTGAACTAATTGGAAAATTAAAATGTACTCATATTTCAGGGTTAATGTGGCTTTATAAAAAGTCACTGATTACATTTATGATTATATTCAAGTTGTGAAAATAATTGTGGTAGTGAAGGAAGTAGCAGCTTCCTTATGTGTTTCTTGACATTTTTGAAGCTATTGTTATAGGAAGCCCTAATTTTTTTCCTAAGGGAAAATAACATCAATGGGCAATATGAGCTCCTCATGTTTATCACCAGAGTACAGGAATAAAACCTACATTTTTGGTTTAATTGTTTAAACAAAAAAGCTATAATATTTAATATTCTTAATTTTTCCATCACTGTAAAACCATTTTTAAACCATCTTTCTATTTATATGTTGCTTTTAATTTGCTTATCATAAAAATATGTCGAGAAAAATAGAAGTAGTAGATAAAAGGAACTAAGAATAATTGTTCAGGTTCTATCTGCATTAGTACTTTTGAATAATAGTATACTAAGATAGAGAATGGATCAGGAAAGCTAATCTGATTTGTGAAATAATAGCAATATTACTTATTTAAAATAAAATACCATGATGGTGTTTAGATGGAGAAATAACAGCAATTGTCAAGTTGACTAAGTGATGGAAAATCTCTGCATTGTTTCTGTCATGTTTTCAGCCAATTGATCTCTTTTTATTAAGAACATCCCATTTAAAGATGGGAAATACCGTTTTATACATCTGAAAATAGGATCACTCTTTTCTGTGATATAGACAATAAGTAGCTCTTGTTAGAAGTTAATTCTTTTAAACCTACCTATAGGAGGAGCCCTAGAATTTGCATTATGTTTTTATGCTCTGAGAGCTGCAAAGCAGCAGTTGTGCTGTTTGAGGACCCCCTCTCACCCCTGGAAGAACGCTGACACTGACATAAACATACACTTTTAACTTTTATATTTCCCTAAATCCTAAAAATTAGTGCTCTCCTTTGCATTTTTATATGACAGTGTTATAAAGCAGTTAGTTTTAAAGGAAAAAGTCATAAAATCTCAATAGGTGAAAGGAATGTAAAGGTTACTTAATTTAACCTCCTATCAATTTCCAGTGAATGGTTTCCATACTATTCCTGACAGGATACTTATCAAGCTTTGCATGGACATTCTGGCACTGCTGGTGAATCATTATCCAAAGAAACCAACAGGATTTTCAAGTGGATTTACACCAGCTTATATGTTTATCTATGTTTGTCTCTTTTCTGTACATAGAAGTTGTAACTTTATGTACTTATTAAGAGAAATTGAGATGTTTTTGCAAAAACTTTAGAGTTTTAAATATTATAGGTGATTTTTATATGCTAAACGTGCATTTCTGGATAGGAAACTGAAATCACAAACATGTTCCATACCAGGGAAGCTGGAGTACATATAGATAATCATGTTGGGCTCTGAAAGTTAAGGTATAAACCACGATCACTTAAAAATGATCATCATTCATATAATAGCTGGTCCTCAATACCTGAAGTAATTTGGTAAATAAAAACATGTAATATATTTGTAAAATAAGTAATAAAATATAGTACAAACCATGCATTGAGGTGTTACAATGGCCAAGAGAATTAGAGTTCATAGATTTTTATATTAAACATACTGAAGGAAAGAAACATGTACTTGAATTTCTTTGACAATGATTTCCAAAGCTTTGATCATTTGAAGTAGAGTGGGGAAGGTAGACTAGTAATTATTTGCTATGAATGGGAACTGTTTCTCAACAGGGAGGCTGAAGTACATATACCTGATTCCCTCTCATTACATACTCCTATCTCAAGATAATTTGCATTGGGAGGTAAAAATGAAGGAATATGTATAACTACCTGTGGCTTGTATTTTACCCTTATACTGAACAAGTAAATAAGCTGAATGCATAAATTAATAATTTTAGATCAAGACAACAATGTCTAGCTTAGAGCAGCATCCCAGGAGCCTACTGGGATCATAACAGAGCAGTGACAAAATCATGGGTATTGTTAGGATTGAGCACACTGGAGACAGTCAGGGAAGAAATGGACTCTAAACCAAAGAGAGTAATTTAAAAACCCAAGTACAGTTTCCATAAGGGAAAATAAGGCACATATGTAGCAAGGAGCACACAATGAGTAGATTCAGGAGACACTAAATCAGAACAAGAATAGAACGCATATTGTGACAATCCCCAGATTTTAATTGAAGCTTATAAGGGGAAAAGACATGCACCTGCCCTTCTGAAGTGGATCTCATCAACATTAACTTTTTCCTCATATGTCAAATATGCTTCAATTTAAAAGTTATACCTATATTGCATTGTATATCCCTCCAAAGAGAGATAAAGGCCTATAGGGTACAGTTGGCAATTGGCAGAATTGATCAAATGACATCATCTTCATAATCTACTGCCTACTACTGTTTCTATAAGATGTCTACCATGGTGGAATTGCAATGCCTTCACACCAAAAGATGCAAAAGTATCACTCCTAGGAAAAAGAACCTTGCTTGAAGAATGAAGGCTTGTGTAGAAGTGGAAAATGTCAATGTGAAGGAGTCTTGATGGTGGGATGACCACTAACTGAGTTGAAGTAGTAAATTAAGACTTAATTCTGAATAGCATTTACATTTTTTCTATGATATAATTTTTGTGCATATATATGTATTATGATACACACATGTGTGTAGCTAAAGCTTTTTAATAGCCTGTATGTAATTTGTATTTTTGCTCTAGAGTTAAGAACATGAGATCTGAAATAGAGATATTTGGGGTTCAAATCCAGTATTCAGGACCCCAAATGTCTTGTGCTATCTTAATAACTAAGTTATATTCACAAGCTAATTAACTTCTTTTTACATCTACCTACTCACGTGTAGTATAATGTGTAGTGTAACTCATGTAGTATTACAAAGGAAATACCTCTTTCCTAACTGTGTTGGGAATTTGTGTGGCAAGTGAAGCAATGTTGTTTTGGATATAGGAGGTGCTCAGTGTGGACCAGGTGTTCAGTTATGATGATGATCTTCATGTCAGTCTTTGAAAGAAGAATGATTTAGTAGAATATACAATGAGTAGCATCATTTATTTGTTAACAGTTTACTAGCAGAAATTTAAAATAGCCATAGAATTAGAATAAGATAATAATTATTCCATACCTTTGTGTTGCTCAGTCTTTATCATAATCATGTCAAGGATAATATTATTCCATTATTTTTTCACCCAGTTTCTCCTCTTATCTCAGTAATATGAAGGAAATCACTAACACTATAAATTTGATCTTGATTCTTTATTTTAATTACTTAAATGTACTCTATATATTTTGTGTATGTGTTTCAAAGATGGGGATACATTTCTCCAGATCACAAGTACATGATCAATATCATTTCTAAAATGCTATCCTGTTTTTGTTTGTTTGTTTGTTTTGTTTTTTGTTTTTTGAGACAGGGTTTCTCTGTGTAGCTTTGTGCCTTTCCTGGAACTCACTTGGTAGCCCAGGCTGGCCTCAAACTCACAGAGATCCGCCTGGCTCTGCCTCCCAAGTGCTGGGATTAAAGGTGTGCGCCACCACCGCCCGGATGCTATCATGTTTTTGTGTGTGTGTGAATTATTATGAAAAGTTACCAACTTACATATAGTGTATGTGTGAATCTGTTTTCACGATTATATTTATTCTTTTTTGATCTTTCTTATTATTATATTTGTGTTTTAATTTTATACATCAGCCATGGGTTCCTCTGTCCTCCCCCTCCCGCCCCCGCCTCCACCTTACCCCCCACCCTCTCCCCTCCATTCCCATCTCCTCCAGGGCCAAGACTCCCCTGGGGATTCAATTCAACCTGGTGGATTCAGTACAGGCAGGTCCAGTCTCCTCCTTCCAGGCTAAGCAAAGTGTCCCTGTGTAAGCCCAAGATTCCAAACAGCCAGCTCATGCACTAAGGACAGGTCTGGGTTCCACAGCCTGGGTGCCTCCCAAACAGTTCAAGCTATTCAGTTGTCTCACTTATCCAGAGGGCCTGATCTAGCTGGATCAAGAACAGAAAGGGAGAACAAGGAATAAGAGACCATGATAAATGATGACCACATTAGAAAAGGAAGAAGCAAAGTGCTAGAGAGGTCCCCAGAAATCCACAATGATACATCCACTATAGACTACTGGCAATGGTGGAGAGAAAGCCTGATCTGACCTAGTCTGATGATCAGGTGGCCAAACACCCTAACTGTCATGCTGGAACTCTCATCCAATAACTGATTATATATAGTCTTTGTGTCATTCAAAACATCTTTCCTCGAACTTCCTATTCAGTGGCGGCACACCTCTAATGAAAACTAAGCAAGTATCCATAAACCTGTACTTGAAGAAAAACTAAACAAATATCTGTAAACTTGTACTTTAAAAAATTTTGGAACAATCCCTTAGTGGGCACATTTTATCTAAAAAATATAGAATTGATTCCAGAGATTTCCAACACCTACTTTTTATAATTCCCTGATAATTTCAGTCAAAGACCCCTGGGAAAAATCAAAGTTTGAATAATATTCCTCAGAGCTACTTTTTTTATGTCAGGGAATTTTTACTGAAGGGTTCTGTTTTATTCACTTGGAAATAGGATTCACTTTCTATTTGAAAATTCATAAAAGAATTAGAAGTGAGCAGAGGTGATGAGAAGAGAACAGGATGGCAAACCGTGAAGTCTGGTGACACTGCCTAGGTTCTCTCTTCATTTTTATCTGACTTTTAAGGTCATATTAATTTTGAAAAAGGCTTGGACTCATGTGACAGCCCCTCCTCCCTCCTCATCCAACATTCTCAAAGCACGGTTCAGAAACTTCCTTCTGGCAGATGTAAATCTCAGTGAATTGGCCAAGGTCACAGCACAATAAAGTAGAGTTATCAAGGGGATGCAGTTTCCTGCTTTCCACTGTGCACGAAATTAGAGTGGCTCCACCCCAAAAAACGAAAGCGTATTATTTTTTCTTCTAGAATTTTAAAATATGATTTAGAAATTGTTTTGAATGTTAATTTAGGCTTGCACAAGTGGTCTTTCAGAGCTAGAGAATGGTTTATATATAAGTGCATTAGTCAACTGTGATTACTCTACCTACCATTGCCCATATGACCTGTTTGCAAAGGCAAGCCAGTTTCAGTTCGAACTGAATCATCAGATTTGCTCCTTATGTAGTATGACATGAAGACATTATCTGTAGGAACAAAACTAGTTCAGTTTCCATGGGCAAGCATAGACTGTAAAGTAGATTATTAAAGTACACAGAAATAGAAAATTAGATCAGAAGTGATGTTTTACTGTGAAGTCTTCTTTGGGCTGTACAAAATGAGAAAGAAGTAACCTTGTTCTATTTCTGCATCCTGAAGAAAAAAAAAAAAAAGCCTCGTAGCAGGCACATCACCTTTAATTAGGTTTCTGCTTTGGGGAAGCATTTTACCAGCCCCCTTTCATTTATTTTTAATGATGTTATCACTAACAGGCAAACAGTCCCTTAATAAAACAAAAACAGTTTCTATATAAAGCCTGGTGTACATGTCCTGAGTCAGTCATCTAAAAACAAACGTTATGATTGTTTCCCTTGTGCTCTTAGAACCCTTAATGGCCCTACTGTGCAGATACACAAAACATTAACCGAGGAAATAGAACCTTGTCTGTTGTGCAGCCCTCAATAAATGCTTTCCCATACTCACTTGCAGGATCAGCAGTCAGGTTAAGCCTGTGGGTCATAGAAAAGACAGAAAGGTCAATTAAATGGGATCTTTTCAGCAAAACCTGTGCCAGCTCGTTCATAATCATTCGCAACTCACTACTTTCTGAAGCAAGCAGGGGAGAAGCCAATCCCACATGTTTATGAGGTAAATTGGTGTGTGTATGTTTAATGCCTGAAATTCCTAGGTGTGGAGGCAATTAAAATTATATGCACAAGTGTCTACTTGCAAACATAAGTTTTTGACCCTGGGATAAATTTGCTATCAATGTCAAGTTTTAAAATATTAGTCAGTGTACAGCTTAACCTTAATGCTTCCTTTGTACATAAAATCTCAGAAATATAAACACAGAATAGTCATTTTTTTTTCCTTTTGAGAACAATGGTAGAAAATATGCTTTCCAGTTAAAATTCCATTAAAATATAATTTCTTCAGGTTATTAGAGACCCAGAATTCCCCAAGATGTTACCCCTACGTGATTTCTGTATATGACCTTTCACCCTCCCACTGCCTTCAACAGAAATTCATGGCTTAGCTTTTACTGTAGAGATTTTTATTTTCTTCTTCTATCCTGTCTCAGTTTGTACCACTCCCAAAATAATCTCCTCTTTTTCTAAATAGAGTGCCATTTGGACCAGTCTTTTGTCAAATAACCTTATTGAGATTATAGTTTGATTTATATTAAAAAAACAAAACAAAAAACATTCTTGTCTTAGTGCTTCGTTTTCGTGTAAGAACAGATCTGTGACATTGTCCTCTAACAAGTAGGTGTTTTAATTTCACTTTTGTGGGTGCAGTATGACTTCAAGACAAATGGAAACTTGTTGTGGCTTCATCATATAGTCTTCGAGATTTGCTGCTCTTTTCCTCATTCACATATTTTGTCAACAGAAATTAAAAAGAGCTTGTCTGTGTGGACCTGCTGAGATGATTTGTATATTCTCTCCTTGCTTAAGGAGTGACCCCTAACATTTAGGAAAATTAAAAAAAAATACTTAAAAATGAAGACCCACCCATGGAGATGATAGTTTCATAGAACAAATGTGATATAAATCTGTTCTTAGTTAATCTGGAGAAAACTGTATACTTGATGTAGGTTTAGCATACCTCAGCCATCTCTGTAAACATATTAATATATTATTCTCTTTTTTACATTATATTTATGTGGTTTTATACATGTGTGCTTGTGTGTGTTTAGCTGCACATCTGTGCATATATATGTTGAGGCCACAGGTTAAACTTGGGTGTAATTCTTCTAGATTATTTTTGAGAGAGGATCTTTTAATGCCCTGGCCTACAATTGACTATGTAGACTGGGTTGGCCAGACCCTGGCCCTACAGTCCTCTGGTCTCTGGCTCCCCAGCACTAGGATAACAAGCACACGCTAGAATATCCATCTTTTATGTAGGTTCTGACAATCAGACTCAGGTCCTTATATTTGTCAAGGACACACTTTACAATCAGTGCCCCCCAAACCTCCATATTATTTTCCCCCAAATTTGGACTCCCAAGTAATAATTCTTATTAGAGTACATTAGAAACATTTCTTGGTGTTTTCATTCTGTCCTCAGTCTATGCCAAAAGAACATTGTCCACGTAATGCATCTTTATGACAGACTTATTACATGAACAAAAGATGGACACCACAAGTAAATGATGAAAAAGATAGTATTTTCAATGCTACATTAAAAATGAATTTAAAAATGGAAATTCATAGATTTTATTTTTCCACACACTGATGTGTTTTGTATTCAATAAAGCATTTTTGCATATATAATCTAATTGGGTTAAGGTATAATCCTTTGAGTTTAAGTTAATCATTGTTACAAATTAGCCAAATGTGTTTCATATGATATAACATGGTTTTTCCACTATAAAATTTGATAAAACTAGATAGCATCAGGACTAGAATTCAATTTCCGAGTTCAACAATGCTTGCTCTTTACATGAATTTAGCTGTATCATATATAGAACTGAGAGCTCTTTTATTAAAGAAAAGAAAAGAAAACAACAACTGTTGTATGGGACTGGAGAGATGGTGTAGTGGTTAAAGAGTGTACTGCTTTCAGGAGACCCTGGTTCAAATCCTTCAATTCCTAGCACAGCACTAACATTGGGCAGCATACGACCTCTGGTAATGCCAACAATAGGGGAATCTAACACCTTATTCTCATAGATTGTATATCTGGGTACAATATTTAATTTTAATTTTTAGGTTATTCATTCTATTTTAGGTCAGCAATACTCCTGTTGAATACTTTGGCTTCTGATAGAAATTTTTCTAAAACATTACTGAAAAGTTCACATTTTTATAAAAATTCATTTACTTCCAAAAGAAAGTACCATATTCTCTAGAATATTTTCAGCACCTTTTACCTCCATTTTGCCACTATAGTAATGGTTTTCATGCAAACACTCTTTCTTTAGCTTGGAAAGGGGAGTTTAGTAATACTAATAAGACATTATAGAGCAACATGTGTGTGTACGTGTACACACACACACACACACACACACACACACACACACACACTTGAGAGAGAATGTGTAATTCAAACCCAAAGGGAATGATTATGAAAATAACAACTGTGCTAGATTTTATTAACAGGAAAGAAAACATTTTAAAAGTAGAGGACCATTATTTTTTTAAACAACATTGTTCCTTAGGATATCCTGCTAAATTGTTATGTGTGATAAGATTGAAGAGGAAAGAGGCTTGTCTTTCAGAGCCATCAATCTTCCTGATGATCTTTTAGTAAAACTGACTTAAACTGTGAGTCGAATCCTGAGTTCAGGTGATAAGGAAAACTAAACTACAATGTTTTTATCCTCTATTATATAATTGAAATGTTTTTCTTTTCCATTTGTACTTTAAATTTCTATTATCTTTATTAAATAATGGTACAATTGTCAGCCTATTTGTTGTGTAATTATTCAGATTTCAATCAGCAATTTTTCTGGGCATTAAGATGAAATTATTTCTAAAACTGTAGCACGTGTTATTCCATTTTCCTTCAGGAATTACTACTGTTCTCTGTAACTAAATTAAGGTAGAATAATGCTTAAAAGTTAATAAATTCTTTTTAGAATTTAAATATAACAACTTAATAGGTAACTAGACTGCTGGTTTCATCTAGCATGTGGTGAATACCAGCATCACTTAACTGTGACTGCAATATATTTTTTTTAACGGTCTGTTTGTGTGTGTTCTTCTTTTACAAATATCCCCCTGCCTTTTTTTCTCATGAGGGCACATGCTATCAGACTTTGGCCTCATTTTACACTGGAATATCTTCATGTTATTTTTTGTGAGATACATCTATGAAAGAACATTTTTTCCCAAATAAATAACTTTACAAATACAGGCATGTGCATTGATGACCACCATTCAAGTCTCTATTGGAATGAGAGGGACCTCCTTGCACAGCCCTTATAATTTCTATTCAATTATAGTCATACACTAAAACCTGTAGTCAAATAGTACAATCTGGAAATATCAAAATCTGACCAGACAATTGCTTTAAAACGGAATCTCTACAAACCCTTTACAGGTATATCAAATGGAAATCAGGTCTGTGAGTGTGTACTGCCTCTTCCTTCATGCTTTGAAATCATTGGAAATTGTGTGATGCTCAAACTCCAACAGTTTTTGGCCTCAAACTTTTGCTTTAATCTTTCATGAACATTTCAGATATCAAGGTCACTTTATTTAAAAAGAGAGAGTGATTAAGCCTTAACTTTGCCATCCATGCAAGAGGAAATAATGTAGACTTTATGATGTTGATTGCTTTGATGTGACAGTGTTTTCTCAGATAACAGCATGTTGAGGCCCAAATGAATATTTTTGGTTTATTTGATCTTTGAACATTTTTTTCTTAAAAAAAAAAAAAAAGGTGGGGTATAACTAACCTTTAAAAAGAATAGTTCCTTTTCTTTCCATTTTTAAGTTGTTCTGAAAATAATAGTCTATTCTCATATATGATCCTAAATGCAATGAGAGAAATAATATGTATGCACACACACGCTTGCATGTATACACAGAAGAATGTTAATCATTGACTGGGGTGAGCAGTGGCTAATGAAATAGCAATAGGAGGTAAAGTGCTTTACCAACTATAAGAATTAGTTATTTATCACCTGGAATCGGTCACTCCGGTCTACATCAGTTTCACAATGCTTTTACCCTGGAAATTTTCCTTCCATCTCTATTATCTTGTACATTGTTTCAATAATTAATAGCGCGTGAATGTAGGCATGATGGTGATTTAATGATTAGTCTCCCCGCTGCCAAGCATAGTCAACCATAAATGCATTGAGGTTAATACAAATAATTATTTAGTGATAGAAGATATGACCAAATGTGTATTTATACAAATACATTTGGTTCTCATTTTTTTTTCAAATTCTTCCAAATTATGAAGTCACAGATGCTAAGGAGATTTCATCCTCAGATGGTCATGTGGCTCAATTCCTTTCTTCAAAAGACAAGCAATTATTATCTCCATGATCTATTAAGGCACATTTTCTTTGCCATGTGACAGCTAAGGTGAAACAGATCAAAAAATATTGCTCTCCTTTCTTAAACAATGACACATGCACATAGATGTTTAACAAGTGCCTTTTTAGAGCTATTATGGGAAAACACTAGCGGCCTTGGTCTACAGAAGTAATTTATGACAGCTTGGTAAATGGTGTCCAAAATTACCTTGCTCATATTAGCCATGCTGCAGCCCTACCCAAGCCCTGAAGCCTTCTGTATTCCATGTGAAAGCCTTGATAAAATATAGCATTATGAGTCCAGGCTTAGTTGCTTATTGTTTCTTCTCTAGTACATACTGCTTGAGATCATCCGCCAGAGATTTAACAGGGGCAGTGGAAGGAGAATTGCAGAAGAGTGAGGGAGTGTGACAAGAGTGTAGTTAGCAGGGCATCTTGTGTCTCTTATATCTCTCCCCTATTTTTTCTCCCATTTGATTCGTTGACTAAAAATGTAGAAGGATGAGGGATACGATCTAACGTGTTCTAACATTGGTGAAGGCGATGAGGTGCGGCACGTTCCATAATATTTCTACACTAGACAGAGATAACTGGAAAAGATGTTGTGTGTTTAGGTATTATGTTGTAAAATAAAAGAATGACTGAGAATGGTGGAGTTAAATTATAAGCAAAAATAAAGTATCCTGACAATTTTAGCCACTTGTAGAATTGAGAGATACTGTACGAAGTAATCAAGAGAATTCTGTTTATGAATTTTCCTGGGGTGAGATATGAAAATATTTATAACATAAAGACTGAGTAACATTACTAAACATTAGTAAAATTGCTAGCCTGAGTAACATTTTATCTGTGATTATGCCACAAATTGTTTCCATTTCATTGGAAAGTATATAGATGTTTAAATAGCAAGAAACAAAACAAAAACTTTTCATAATGAAAGGACAGAGCACTTGTGTTTTGACATTATTTTAAGTGGCTTAACTGTTGAAAAATATATAATTGTTGAAATAAATAACTTACCTGAAATAGGTAATATAATTTTCATAATGCTGTGATGGAAGCTGAATTTTTATTTTTTTCTTCAGTTCCCTTTTTATGTGTGAAAGCTTTAGATGTTTAACTATTTAAAATAATATTTTAGCTAATGACAATGATTATTTTAATTGTAACTTAGAAACAATGATTTTAGACTCCAGTCTTCCCCTTTAGATGCTCAAAAAAAGAAAAGAAAACAGAGGTTTCACTTGTAGAGTCTTCGTTAAGCTTATTAAGACTACATTTGAATGAACCATCAATATAAAGGAAGGGTTAATTGAGAAAGAAACATCCTGACATACAAAATATTTCCCTTATATAAAGCTTTAGAAATACTCTATTGTCAATCCAAACCGAACAAACTAAAATGAGATAATTGGGAAGGTGCCCATAAAGTCAGCCTGAATATATTATCACAACTATATATGAGATAATATTTGTTTTAAAAAGATTCTATGGCACTGTAAACTCAGTCTCATTAGAGACTGCATTTAAAAGGCTTATAAAGTTACTCATTAATGTTATCTTGTTGTATCTCCACAGCTTTTTCATTAAAGAAAATTCAGCAGAAAGCATTTTCTCCTGATAGCAGGAACCAATTTGCAATAAATGTTCTGGAAACCACTAGGGAAGCCATTACTGAGGTCTAATAAAAACAGACAAGCGTAACTTGTTCTATATTTTTGTTTCAATCACATACAGATGAGACCCCGCTTTCTACACCAACCGCAAGAGACAGCATCGACAAACTTTCTCTAACTGGGCATGGGCAACCACTACCTCCAGGCTTCCCGTCTCCCTTTCTGTTTCCTGATGGCCTGTCTTCCATAGAGACACTTCTCACTAACATACAGGTAGGTCTCTGTTCACTCTGCTAGAAAGAAGCTTGAAACACACACGTCAATTGTTTTTTTTCTAAAATGCAACCTATTTCAAATAATTATCTCATGATATTGGCTGATCTATAGTATTAAACATTTCTCCAGAAAATTAAATTTTGACTTTTCTACACTGACCAAATTGTTGTAGAAATACTCAACAGATAATTTATATTGCGCCATATTAAAAATAAACAAAACCAATGTGAGCATTTATGAAAAACATTTCCCCTTAAATGTTCTATTTTTTGCCAAATAATGAGACCAATTTCAGTGTATAAATTTGTCTGGTTTACCAAATGACAGCATCCAAGTTCTAATAAATATTTAGATATTTTTAAACTTCTGGCCTTCCAGTGAGGAAATGATATGTTTAGTCATTTTGAATAGGTCTAATAAAGAAGAATCCAAAAGAATCTCTTCTTTCATAAGTAAGTTGCTTTCAGCTAGTAGGAACTCTTCAAAGAATAGACTTCAAAAAGCCATAGAAAATTTTTCACGGATTTCCTATGTGGCCCTCAGGATGTATATTTTACGTACAGTACATTATGAATCGAAAATACTTAGAGTTAACAATAACACAGTGCATGGAGCCAAGATAATAAAAGTGTTCGGGATAGAAGAAAGCATAGTTTTTTGCCATGCATGAAGGGATCATATGGGCCCCAGCTGGAGCTTTTCCCTCTACTTCTCCATCTCAGGAGGAGATAGAAGGAGACACAAGATACAGATATGCTATTAGACCAGTACTCCATCCTTAGTTATATTTTTCTAAACACATTTCCTACCATATTAAACTTTGCTCCAGTAGAAATGTAATTAATTTTATTTACCACTCCAAGGATATAACAGAAGGCCTTTAATGTAACGTATCTTCTCATCTATTAATATGACATTTTAATACAAATGTAATTAGACTTGCTAGAACCATATTCAACATTAAGGTTTAATATTTTACTAATTGAAATAAGTCATCAGTCCAGTCTCATTTCAATCATGGCCAAACTACTGATTATATCCAAAAGTAAACATAAAATATTTCCCCCCTCCCTCCCAAATTTTACCCATATTACAAGATACAGGACATAGTGAATTTCTCTTCTGTTAAGAAAAAAATGCCTTCTGAAAAGTAGGTCAATAACACAACTGGGCAGAGTGCAGAGTCTGTCTAGTGCTCAGCCCTAACTGGAATATCTGTATCCAATTACAATCTGTGCAGGTTATAAGCACCAGGGGCAATGGACCAGTGCAAGGGACAGTGTTTTCAGGATATGGTTTCAGGATACGCTTCAGTGTAGCAAAGTTGCATGTATGAATTCACAGTAGACTAGACAACTTGCTCACAGTCTATTTAAGCTCAAGGCAAACACAAATCTCAGCATTGAAAGAGGTGGGTAGAGAGTCCTACTCTTCACTGGAGAACTACATGAGATTAGCATCTGTTGGAATACAAAGTTCAGCCCTGCTCAATTGACAACGTCTCAATGATGAACACTTATTCAAGAGCATATAAGCAGCATGGACTGTGACTGATAAGAAGAGAGAGACAGACAGAAGGATAGCCAGAGTGAGACACTTAAGAGACACAGGGACACAGAGATACAGAGACAAAGAGAGAGACAGAGAGATGGAGAAACAAAGACAGACACACACATGAGAGAGAAAGAGAGGAGAGAGATAGTTGGGTGTGTAGGTAAAGGGGGGTAGATCTGTGAAGAGTGAGGGTAGGAGGTATGACTAAAACTTGTGCAAAATTCTCAAGGAATTAAAAATATAAGAAAAATGGGAGAAATGTTCATTTTATTGTATGTAAAACTCCATATGAAACTGTCTTAGAACTTTGTAATCATACTAATGATAATTTGATTTGAATTTCTTCATAAAAATACTCTAGATTTCTTTTTACTAGAAATCAGCTCAGTCATTGGAGAAATGGTTGCACACTAGGCATGAGAACTGTGTTGACTTCACAGCGCTAAGTCAAATACTGACAGTTAGGGAGAGAGTTACATTCATCTGTTCTATGCTAGGAACACTTAGATGTGGCATGCTAGTCCCATCATTTCAAACTAAGCATTTCTTTTAGAAAGAAAGAGAAAATAAAATGTTCATATATTAGACAAATTAGTTATTTAACCTATTCTACATCTGGTCTCCTTCTCAAACATATGCCCTGAAGATGTGTCTTAGAAGAATTAACAGTAGGTGGGTAAGCAAAGCAAAAAAAATTATTGATTCTAAGTTTTTATTTATTGGGATTGGGGTCTAATAAAGCTAGATCATCAATAAAAAAAACCCTTCATTAAAATTGATAGTTTACATCAATCTTATACATATGCATATATGAGCAGACATAAGTGTGATATACATATGAATATTCAGTATAGCCTCATGTACACACACACACACACACACATATATATATATATAAAATAAGACTAAGAAAAATCACTGAGTTCCTTAGAGATATACACATAAAAATGCATACTGATAATCATATATATATATATACATATATACTTAATTTTTGATGATTTCACATCAGTGTATAAAACACCATATATGTTAAATTATATTATTTCTACATTTATTAAGTTATGGCTATATCCAAGAAATCATATAGAGTGCTTAAACAGTCATGACCTTGGTTTATTAGGCATAGAATATGAATATGTTTGCTGTCTAAATTTTAATTTGGGTAATTACATTCTGCCTACCTCAATTTCATCTGCAGTTTCAAATATGTATAATTGGGTTCTCTGCT
This sequence comes from Onychomys torridus, assembly GCF_903995425.1. Lineage (NCBI taxonomy): Eukaryota > Metazoa > Chordata > Mammalia > Rodentia > Cricetidae > Onychomys > Onychomys torridus. The sequence continues at coordinate 85,688,225 of NC_050451.1, read as the reverse complement.
TTCTGTTTCAAAACTGTAGCATACTCATATAGTCAGGTTAAAGCTCTATGGTTACCACAGAAATTTTTTGTCGCTAATAGGCTTAATTTCCCCAAATTCTTCAAAATATTATTTAACACATTACCATTTTAAATGCAAATTATTTTACAATATCATATTAATTGATTTTTTTAGTAATTAGATTTGTGATGTTCACTACAGATGGTTCCTCCACAATACCATTTTTGAAATTGATTTTCATAATTGCTATGATAAGACCTATGGAAAATATTATATTTACATATAAACATAAACATAATTTAAAAAAAATATTTTTATTAATGCTTTCAGGATGTCATACCTAGAAGAGTTTTGGAATTTCTTTCATGTCACTTGAGTATTTAACAAATTAAAAGTGATAATGAAAACATCTAGAATAAATAACAGTAATTAATTTTTAGGGGTCAATAAAATTTTATTCCAATTTTTATTCTTAGAACTTGTGTTTTCACATGACATTTTGGTATATTCGGTATGGATATATTTCATCACAGCCTCCTCCTTCAATGATGTCTTTGGATAGGTCACTGGGTGGTTTAATGTGAGGAAATGTTTTAGGGTAAAATATTTGGATGTGACACCTTCTCATATTGGATGCAAATAGGATACACTCAAAATAGTGTTCTACTCACTAGTTGTAACCTATACTTCTATCCTGAATCACAAAAACAATAACTCTTAGAACTGACAGTATCATTACTTGTTTGCATGTTTTTACCCTAAAGCCAGTATATATAGTGGAAGAGCAAATTCACTGTAAAATGAATAGAACTGAGTTTAGTGAGACAACTCAGTGGGTATGGACACTTGTAACTTATGAATTATAGTTTTGTTTTTTTAAAAAAAAATAAAGTTGAAATAACAAAGGACGAAGATAGTACATTTACAGGTGGAACTCTGGGTTTAAGACCATCCTAGTCTACACAGCAAGTCCCAGGACAGCCTGGGCTACATATAGAAACCTGATACATGCTTGTATCTGAAAGGAAACAGTAGAGGAGTGGATGGGGTGGGGGTAGGGTGCTAGGAAGAGGGGATAGAAGAGGAGTTTTGGTTACAATGGATGAAAAAGTAAGAAAATAAATTTAAAAAAAAGAAGCTATACAAACAAACATAAAAACCATATGGGTAGTCAAACTCACTGATCACAAAATAACAAAAAGAAAAGTTAATTATGCATGAAACTATCCTTACAGATGCTTACAATCAAGGGTATGTGACAGAAGGTGGGTTCATTGTGGTTTGTGTACAAAGTGAAATTAAGAAAGTGGGATTGGTTCAGGAGTAGAGAGTTCAGCTTACCTAGAATGTTCAGGGCCTTATGTTCAGGATTTCAGTGTCACTAAAAATATCACAGCTAAATCAGAAGTTAACCAGAGTAGGAAAACCTAAAAGAAATAGCAAAAAATACAAAAGCACAGTCCCAGATTTGTTGAGTATGGTTTAATAAGTAAATATAATACAACTATGGCATTTGAGAAGTGGTTTCCATTTGTGTGTGAAGGAAATACTAGGAGACAGAATTTGCCTAATTATCAAGACTGAAAATGGTTCATTGTCCATCTTCAAACCTGCATCACAACATCACTGCAAATTGTTTTAGACACTTTTTAGATATTGTGGAAAAAAATGAATAGCTTTTTTATTTTCATTATTAGTATAAAACTTATTTAAAATTATCTAGAAAATAAGATTGTATTCAAAACACATGTGGGTTATAATTGCATATATTGGTATTATATTACACACTTTATTCTTAATTGAGATTATGTAATGTGATTGGGTTGTTTTCCATTTGTTCCCATATAAATTTGTAAAAGACTGAGATGAGAAATGGTAATATATACCTAGGATTCTAAACACAGCTAACTGTGATGATAACATTAAGCAGCAATGATAGTTTCAAATCCCAGACTATGTCCCCTATTTGGTAAATATTATTTCCATTAGCAGTAATAGTTTGATTTAATACTTAGTGAACAAATTTACTGTGCCAAGTACTATAGTTACATACATTTAAAATATGTATTATTTATTTTGTACGTGTGGTCGTGGTTAAAGGAAAGGGTTGTCATGGTGCACATGTGGATTTCAGCAGGGACCTTACAATGGGTTCTATCCTTCCTCAACATGAGTTCTGGAAGTTGAACTCAATCCAATTCAATTCAGGCTTGAATTCCAGTGCATATACCCACTATGCTGTCTCATCAGGATGAGTTCTATTCACTTTACAGTGAATCTTCTCAATCTTTGTATATGCTGACTTTGCATACAAGGATATTGAGGCAGATATGGTATCACAGTGACTTCAGAGTGCTAGCTGACTTATTATCAGCACACATGACTCACAAGGTGGGCTTATACACCAAAAAGATGTTTCACAAGAAGTATATCATAACTCAACTTTGGGAATTCTGTAATAGTAGAGGGAGTAAGCTTTAAAAATACTTCTGTGCTGTGGATCATGCTCATTGTTAATAATAAAGCTGATTGGCAAATAGCTGGGTGGGAAGAGATTAAGCACGAGAGCCAGATAAGGAGAATTCTGGGAAGGAGGCAGAGTCAAGAGACACCAGCCAGACCCAGAGGAAGCAAGATGAGATTGCCATACTGAGAAAAGGTACCATGTGGCTAAACATCAGCAGTAAAAAACAATGATATAATGAAATTTGCAGACAAATGGATGGAACTAGAAAATACCATCTTGAGTGAGGTAACCCAGACTCAGAAGGACAAACATAGTATGTACTCACTCATAAGTGGATACTAAATGGGAGGGAAGTGATGGCCAGACTGCAGCCCACAGCTCCAGAGAGGCTAGTTAACAAATAAAGACCCTAGGAGGGACAAATGAATGACCCTGTGAAGGAGAGGTGGACGAGATCTACAGGAGTGGACTGGGTGTGGGGGGGTGGCAGAGGGCGAGGAGTGGGGGATGAGAACATAGGGAAATGGGAGTGTCAAGCTGGAACAGGGACAGAGTGGGAGGGCAGGGAGGAAGATACATGATAGATGAGGAGATCATGGGAATGGGAAGAGGCAGGGTGCTGGGGAGGCTCTCAGGAATCCACAAGGTTGACCCCACTTTGGTCTGCTGGCAGTTGTCCAGAGGGTGCCTGAACCAGTCTACTATGGTGACCAGCCTAGCAAATAACCTAGCTGTCATCATAGAGCCTTTGTCCAGTGTCTGGTGGAGGCAAATACAGAGATCCACAACCAGGCACCAGGCTGAGCTCCTGGAATGCAATTGATGAGAGAGAGGAGAAATTCTGTAGGCGAGGGATGTCAAGATCATGATGGGAGGACGTGCAAAGATGACCAGCCACACTAGTGGAAGCCCATGAGCTGTGGACTGGTGGCTGTGGAGACCACATAGGACTGGACTAGGCCCTCTGGATATAGAAGATGGTTGTTTGGCTTGAAATATTTGGGGGGCACCCAGGCAGGGGGATAGGGATCTGTCCCTGGTCTATAGGCAAGCTTCTGGAATCTGGTACCTGTGGTATGACACCTTGCATAGCCTTTGTGCAGTAGGAAGGTGCTTGGCCCTACCTAGGCTCAGTGTGCTGGGCTCTGCTGACACCCCATGGGAGACCTCAATTTAGGAACGTGGGAATGCGGGGTGGCTTGGGAAAGAGGGATGGGGGGTGGGAGGAGGGGGATCTGTGGATAGTATGTGGAGTGAAGAGAAAATTTCTTAATAAAGAAAAATGAAAAAAAAAGAATTATGGGTTAATTTAAATGTAAGAGCTAGTTAGGGATAGGCCTGAGCTACTGACTGAATGTTTATAATTACTACAGGCCTTTGAGTAATTATTTGCAAGTGGTGGCAGAACAGGGATGAACACAGAAACTTCTGATTATACTTCTGTCATAGTTCATCACTTGCTGACATTTTTTCTTTCTGTCTATAAAAGTCTGGGTTTCAAGGAAGCCAAGTCTTTCTTATTCTACAAAGAAGGAAATACTAAAAGAAATTTTATTTTTTTTAAATTAAGTAGCTTAAGTTTGACCTAAACTAAGGTCTTGGGTATGTCTCAAACACCTGAAACTTCTGTACCTTTCTTTTAAGTTTTAATGTTCTGTAACACTGCTAGACTCATGCAGAGCCACCTGTTTCTGCAATTTTATGAGGAGGTTTATCCCCTGAAAAAAAAAGTAAGATATTTTGGCTGATAAGAATTTGTGTGTGATTACCAGCATCATGCTTCATTAAAAACAAATCTGTGCATGTGCACAATCAACCATTGTCTTTTACCATTACTGTGTTCAGAATAAAGATCAACTGTATTTCTTTAGAACCATTACTGACTTCAGTGTTATGAGAACTGAAAATTCCTTAGAGGAAAAAAAATCATAATTGAAACCTTTACTTCTTAACTGTAAGATGAAATGTTGTCATGACACTGTGCAAAGATGGCTTTTCCAAGTGATAACCACATAGTTTCCATGATCTTTTGCATATTACATCCCTGGAAAATAAACAAAAGTTACACAAATATGGGAGTATTATGACTGGTAGTTAAAAGGTGTCATGATGACTTGTAAAAGCTGTGGACAGTTCCTGCTGTTGCTTTTTTCCCAGCCTCATGCCGCACTAAATTTGAGTGGGCATCCTGTATTTATTTTATTTATTATTTCACAAATATGTCATGGGAAATAACTTACTTTTTGTATATGTATCAGTTTGACCCTATTTCAGACTTTTGTTGACACTGGATTCTTACTGATCAGTGAATTTAATTAAAGTCTAATTTTTAAGTTTAATTTTATATAACTTATACGTGGTCTCTAGAGGTATAGGATTCTAAAGCCAAATATTTCTCAGACATAATCAGCAGGAATAGGTAATATAACACCATTAGCTACATTACTAATAACTGTAACAAAAGAAGAGAGTAAATGTAAATTCCTCCTGCAACTTCATTCTTTGCAAACTGATATTGATAATAAAATGACATAGTTTAGAGTCAGATCTTAACATTATTCAACATGTTTATTCATAATGATTGTTTCATATTTAAGAACACAAAAATATTATGTTTTGTCACCCAAGGACAATAATAGTTTAATAGTAATTTATTTTAAACAGCTACTGATAATACAACCAATCAACACATTAAGTGGTGCCAACATTGGCATCTTGCTAAATAATCTCTAGGCATTGCACAGAGAGTACATCTTTCAAAGATAAGTCAACAAGAGCAATCAGAGCAGAAAATTAGAATTTGGTATCTTAGAATTAAAATACAGCTAAACTAAAGTTTTAATTGGGGTGATCTGAAAGGGCACTTGATGTAATGATCTCTTTCATTTGTTACTAATTGTTTGTTCCTGATGCAGAAGAAACATACACAAGAATGTTGCTGAATTCGGTTAAGATGGCAGTTTCCTTAGAAGCTGTGTTTTATTACTAAACAACAAAAGAGTGGGGGTGGGAGAGCTGCAACAAGAAATCATTCTCTTGCTTGTTTTCTATCACAAGAATTATGCCAGGAAATTCTGGGTCAGATATAGCACAGAGAAAGTAATAGATAGATAGATAGATAGATAGATAGATAGGTAGATAGATAGATAGGTAGATAGGTGATAGATAGATAGATAGATAGATAGATGATAGATAGATAGATAGATAGATGGATAGATAGATAGATAATTAAAATGGCTTATGATATTGTTAGAAATTACACTGTTCTGTTACAGACAGACTACATCTTTATAGGGCTTCAAGTCAAGCTGGAGTTGAAATTTCTGATTCAAAGTATTCATACTAAGTCTTTAAAAGAGTAGCATCTTGAGAACCTCTAGGCATGGAATTGAATTCCATTTCCTGTATAACTTCAATGGCAATTATCAGACTGGCACATTCACAGACTATGCCAAAGTACTTTACACTTCAAATATAGCATTTTGTGTTGCTAAATCCATGGTGATAGAATATTTAACTCCAATATTCAGTGATAACTTGGGCCTAAGTATCTTATCTGGCAAAGCATATGGGATACTTTTTGTATGCATGCTATGTGCTCACATTTTATTTTTAAAATCTGAAGTAACTGCTAAATTTTATGAAAATTATACATGAAGAAAAATTACATATCCCTACAAACAGTTCTAAGGATAAGTAAGTTTTGTTTTCTCTAAAGCCTCTTTGACTTACTAGCCTGTGAAATGCTTTTAAATTTTATTCTCAGATTATTATAATATTTTGAAGGATATCATAAAAATTATTGACTGCTAATATGTTGTTCTAGATGCTTTAAATATGTTATGTACCTCAAAAATATATCAGAATGATAATTTTAATTTTTCAATACTTTAAAATTACAGTCATGGTTTGAGTACTTTGAGACACAGTGCTAAATAATAACAATATTCCTGCCTTTGTCAAAAACTTACATCAGAGTGGAAGAAGGATGACATAAGCCAGTGAATGCATCAATATCTAATAATATTACTTAACAATGAATGGAAGGAAAATGGTTAGGAAAGGCTAACAGTATCTTCTTGAAGGGATGTTTCTGGTTGGATGATCAGAGAAATCCTTTGCTGAATGGTGGCTTTGGGCAAAAGCAAAGTAAAATGAGGCTTTGATCTGTTCAAAGATATCGATGGAAAGAGCAAATTTCATCTAGCAGACATAGATAGTTAAACTGAAGAACACAAAGAAACAGCTGTAGAGAGTGTAACTTTGCAAGAAAATGGATGGATGAGCTTGAAGACAGTGACAGATAGCCAGGATCACATAGACCATTTTGGATGGTGCTTTGTAGAACTGTTGCCCATTTCTTTTGTCCAATTCTATTTCATGTGATGCTTTTGTGTGACTCTTATTAAAATTTTTATCTAGATGATCTAATTAGAAGCAAAGGAACATACATGCCATAAATATTTGTCCTACTAAAATAGTTTAATCAGATGTAGAAGTTTTGTGCTTTAATCGTTGCATTTGTGAGTCCTGGATGAACTCATAGGAATTAAAGAATTTGGTAAGTGGGCTCTTCTCATTGAAAATAAATTTAAGTAATGAGGAAAATGTGTTTTGTCCAAAATATATGTTCATTCTGAATACTTTCTTTGTACAGGGCCTTTTGAAAGTTGCCATAGATAATGCCAGAGCTCAAGAAAAACAGGTCCAACTGGAAAAAACAGAGCTGAAGATGGATTTTTTAAGGGAAAGAGAGCTAAGAGAGACACTGGAGAAACAGCTAGCCATGGAACAAAAGAATAGAGGTATCTGTGAAACTCCACAAAACTCTAATATTCATTTGAAATATTCAGCAAAATCATATTGTTCTGTGTTGGTGATTTGTTTTAATTTTTGCTACCTTGCCCATAACTGAACTTAGAACAGTACTTGAGTCATGAGCTTATTGTATTTCTGAATGTTTAAGCTGCACATTCTCTGCTGTTTTCTGCCTCAGGGGATTAGATATATCTATTATATCATTGACCATATAATTTTCATTGCTTATAGAGTTTAATGAATTCATAGCATTTAAGATGAGAATGAGCTCTGATAAGATGATAGACATGGATGAAGAATGTGGTATTCAGTCACAATTGCCCTCTCAATACCTCAGAAATTAAAGTTATAAGGCTAGAATAGAAAAGACTGATTATTGAAGCAAAGCAGGTCTGGTAAGATATTTATCAACTGAAATGGAAGCTTGATGAATATCTGAGCAAATAACCGGAGTTAAGTGTTTGTATAATTTTCCTTCTGAATGCTTCATGTTCATTCAACAAGGTCAAGTCCATAAAGTACTTACCAAAATGAATTCTTATTCGATAAAAATAATGGTATTATTGATCTGCAAATTGCTTCTTTTAAAATATTATACTAGTCATCAATAGATAATTTTGAAGGTCACTCATATTTGTATATTTATATTATGCACGAATTTGAAGACTACAACCAATCACTCCTTTGCTTCAGCTACATGATTCCACAATAACTGTAAACAAAGAGGGGATTCCATTTCTTTAATTTTATGAGTATACCATATAAATTCTTCAAGTGCCTTCCTATCATGTTTGATGTGGTCATTTAAAGGTTGTTGTTTCTGTTTTAGGATTTCCCAGGTTTTTTCACTAAATAATATGAATCATTACCTAGTGAGTTTCTAGAATAAGCTTTATTTGAGACACTGTCACATAGCATATAACACAGTTTTAAATATGAATTTTCATAGATTTAAAACCTAAAATAATTTAAGCATGGAAAACATTGATGGCAGGTGTGTTTGAAGTAAATAAGGAAGTTTGAGAAAAGAGCTGAATCTGGGGAACCACTTTTTATGAAATAGCCATGTTTCTATTTTATTCTAGCCTGAAGAAAACTCATATAAGATTAAAAGATAGGCCTTAGGATTTCTAGAAAAATCTTTGGAGACTAGTGAGTCTAACAACAAGGTTTCTCTTCAGTTTTATTTTTTTAACCACTAGAGAGCAAAACATCTGCAGATCACACTTTGAACCTCCCATTTAACTAACTTCCAACAGTAAAATAAAAGTAATAATTATCCATACTCACCTACTATGAATGCATCTGCTGAAGAAATGAATTATCCTGAAGACAAACCAATTCATTTCCTGCAATCCTATAGGAGAAAATTGAGTGCTCCGTGGTTGGGTGCTGTGTATCCACATATTAGTAGTATGATTGTGTGCAATTTATAACATATTTCAAAACTACTGTATCTTTTCATAGATAAATATCAAATAGTAATATTTGTAAAGAAAAAATATAAAATAACATTAGAATAAGCATTTAATTCTTAAATAAAGAAAACTAGCATTAATTAGAAATCAGTGTTAATTATTTCTCATATAAGAATGTAATCAATTCAGTGGGGGTAAAATAATTTGAGATATATGATACAAAAACAGTAAACTCAACAGGTTAATGGACTGTCATCTAAGTAGAATTAGTGATGATACAAATGTGACATGTGGAGATTAGAAACTAAAAGTATAAATATTTACTAGAATATTTTTCCTAAGTTTATGTTCTGATTAAATATGATATTAAGTAAAACCGTTATTCTTTGATGGGTAGCAAGAAACTTAGAATGGTTACTCTTTATATCTAAAAATGAATTTTGGAATAGTGGTGTTGACAAACAGGTGCTCATTAATTATCCAAAGCACTTATTAATTATCCAGAAAGATAATTTTAAAGAACTTATATTTCCACCACAGTGCTGATTGCTCTCCATCTTATTCATGGGGAGACAGAGTGAAACGGTTTAACTCTATGAATGTACATTTTTATTATGTATATTGTTATTATTAGTTGATTAACCTTGGGCACCACTATTGCAATTATCTAGTGGGAGAAAATATAGCACAACCAAGTTCTGTGTCATTCTCTACCTTTTATATTGGTTTTTCAAGACAGGGCTTTGGAGGCTGTCCTGGAACTCGCTTTGTAGACCAGGCTGGCCTCGAACTCACAGAGATCCACCTGCCTCTGCCTCCCAAGTGCTGGGATTACAGGTGTGCATCACCAGGCCTGGCTCAAGTGAGGTTTTATATTTCACTGAAATTACATCAAAATGAACCTGCAACATGTTTTCTTGAAATAAGTTATAGTGTTACACATTTGTTAGGAAAGAATCATTTTCAGAAAAAAATATCAAAAGAAATTACTGCTTCTATATATTAATAACAGAAGTATGTTGTTCCTCGTATACAAGTCCATATTTCCTAAAATCTGAAGGAGTTATTATTAAAATATAGTGTGTGTGCTTTTTTGTTTTGTTTCTTTTTTATTCCACAGCATCCGTGGAGGAACTGCCTCCTGAGTCCAGGAGAGATACATACAAAAGCATCCACTATTCAGTATGCTCTGCAATGATCTGATCCAAGGGCAGAGACTAAGCCACACACGTTTCATTTAATCAAGCTTCCTTTATCAGTGAACACAAATATTTACCACGGTCAGCACGCCACTGAATCTTTCTCCACGGGGCAATTAAAGTCATTCTTGTAATCATTTTAGGCTAAAATAAAGAACTGACTTTTATGGACATTTTCTTGGGAATTATTTTAGATGAGGTTAGAATGTGGCAGCTTCCTACTTTCGTCCAGACTCTGTTCGTTAAGGAGGAATCAGTATAATAAGGATTATCGACTGTAAGTCAGCATCATTATAAACATTCTGAAAAGTAATATGCAGATCTCTTTTCCAGCCATTGTCCAAAAGAGGCTAAAGAAGGAAAAGAAAGCAAAGAGAAAGCTGCAGGAAGCCCTAGAATTTGAGACAAAACGCCGTGAGCAAGCAGAGCAGACACTGAAACAGGCAGCTTCCGCAGACGGTCTCAGGGTCCTAAACGGTAAGAACACGCATGTGTTTTGTTGTTGTTGTTTGTTTTGTTTCTGCATAAGCAACTCTGATTTGTAGCAGCGATGTGGACATGTGCCTGTAGGTTTTTATAAGTCTGGGTCTCACGAGTCATTCAGCAAATGCTTTATCTATCTATCTATCTATCTATCTATCTATCTATCTATCTATCTACCTATCTTTAATCTCAGTATCTGGGACCTGGCATTGCTTTTCTGCTTACCAAAATCCATTTCTACAGAAAAATGATAAAAGGTTCATCTAAGAATTCCTCTTCCAACCTGTTTTATGAACCATGTTACTTTACTTATCTACACACACCTTCTGGAAATTCTGATGGTTTACAGTTTTGTCAGACCTTCAAAAGATGATAAAGATTTACATGGTTTTAATTCAGCATCAAATAAACAGATAACTCTTTTTTTCCCTGACAGCAGGAATCAAATGAAATGTATGTCATTCTTACATCTCTGTGCTTTCAGACTCCCTGACCCCAGAGATAGAAGCTGACCGCAGCGGCGGGAGACCAGATGCAGAAAGGACAATACAAGGTAGGAACCGCAGCAGGCTATAAATCTAGATCTTGCTATATGAGTTTTTCCTCAGCTTTAGGCTGCTACTCAAGCATGTAGCCTACCATCTGGGCCACATCAAAACAAGTTCAAACAAGGTCAAGTTCATCTTGCTTGTTTATATGAGTGAATTCATTTTGTCCTGATAGATTTTCTTTAAATTAACAGGTCATTTCTGTTTATATAATGCAATTAAAAGGAATAATTAATTTTAAACAATGTATGATTTAATCTTGGACACAGTAAATGTGTTTTATTGAATGTTTGAAGCACAATCTAATTCTGGCAGGGTTTATAATTTCCATTCTACATAAAGTCATAGATCACACAAATAGTTTTTAAATTTAAACATGTCTACTCATTTTTGTGGCAGTTGCTGCAGGATACATACAAAATAGACTATCAGAATGTTAAGAGTAAGAAAGATTGTTTTGGTCCTATGCAGATTTCCACATTATGTATACTATAATATTCTTTTATAATGATGAAAATCTGGTGAGCAAGGTCATATATAGTATACTAAGGAGTTTGTTTTAAATATTCAGAAAAGCTAAATAGGTATATGTGAAGCAAGAACAAAATCAGAAAGCAAGACTTACTTTCAATCACCTACTCCATACAACAAATATAATAACAGCACGAATACATAAATGGGAAAAAAGCATTCCTTTCTACTCCAAGTGAAGATTATACTTCCAGGGGAAAACTAAAATGTCTAATGACCATAGTCTTCCAAACTGTTTTATTTTACATTTTAAGCCCAATAATTTTTAGAGCATCATTTGAGCATAATTGTTTTACTTACTCAGTCAACTCCAAAAGTGTCAGCCTTGGCTTAGTGTAAAAGAAATATTCTTGTTTTGTATTGTATAATACAATAAATAACTTTCAAAATATGAATATTCCTGGGGATATAATATTGTTTTTAACCAATATTTATTTGTCCAGAAGTCGTAATAGTTTTAAATAGTAAGATTTATTCATGCTATTAGGAAGCATTTTATTTTTAATTATATAGCAGCTTAATAATAAATGTGGAAGGTTAATGAAATTCATGTAATTTTTAGATGCAAAAGTCTCTCATTTTTAAAAGAATAATATATTTCAATAGAGTTATGTTTTTTTGGATCATAGGAAAAGAACATATATAGTAAAAGAAGTTACACTTCCAAAAAGCCAACCCTCATTATAAGGGAGAGTAAAAGAGCAGCCCTGTGCTGTCTACACAGGGGATATGCACACATTAATTCAGACAATGTTAAAATACTCTACGAAAACTCAAAACAGTCAATATATGTGTATATGTATGTACACGTATATATATGCATATATATCCATACATATATACGTATAAAATTTTAAGCTGATCGAAATTGAACATAAGCAAAAATGATTTAAAAACATAAATCTTTGTATGTATTTATCGTTAGTATTGAGAACTGATTAAGCAATGGTTTAATTTTTTGGATTTTTTTCAATTAGATGAGGTGACACATGCCAGTAACCCTAGCACTTTGGAGAGTGAGGCAGGAGGATTTCGTGTTAGAGTCCAGCCTAGGATAATTAGTGATATTTTGTCTCAAAAACCTTAAATCACACCAATTATACAAATATATCTCATGGAATATATCTAGCATAGTGCACTGGAAACAGCATTGGGTAACTAATGAAAGTATTATTATTTTTACTTTATATTTTAAAGTTCACATACAATCAAACTGGTACTTTAATATAATTAAAGTCTTGCTGTATGGGGCTGAATATTGAAAATGCCAAATTTATATTGTTGTGATTTATTTATTCTGAAAAAATACTTTCTTGTCATTTTTATGCTACCAAGAATTATATCAACTGAATAACAGTAAATATAACCAAATTATTTCAGGATTTGGGAAACAAAATGCTTGCAAAATAATTTAAAAACAAATTTAAATAATTACAAAATTATTTTTAAACAGAAAAATCAACCATTTATATTCCTTCCAATTGTTGTTTTAAAAATGCAGAGTTTTCATTTCTAATGCACTTAGCACTATTCATAATTTTGATTAATGATTTTTCCAAAATATTTTTTTAAAAATTGAGATGAATTGCTGTATACTTATTAGTTTCTTCTTTCCTTCTTTCTTTTCTTCTTCTTCTTCCTCCTCCTCCTCCTCCTCCTCCTCCTCCTCCTCCTCCTCCTCCTCCTCTTCCTTTTGCTTCTCCTCCACTTCCTCCTTCTTCTTCTTGACCAGGCTGGCATGGAACGCACAGAGATCTCACTTCTTAGGCTTCCTAAATGCTGGCATTAAAGACATGTGCCACCACATCTATCCCTATTTTTCCTTAAGTACATATTTCCAAAATAGTTTTCCTATTTCTGATCTTTTATATAACAAAAATTTTTTCAATAGAACTCCATTAAGTAAAGTTTTTCTTTTTCTTTCTTTCTTTTCTTTCTTTCTTTCTTTCTTTCTTTCTTTCTTTCTTTCTTTCTTTCTTTTCTTTCTTTCTTTCTTTCTTTCTCTCTCTCTTTTTCTTTCTCTCTCTCTCATTCTCTCTTTCTTTCTTCCCTCCTTTATTTCTTTCCTTCTTTTTTTCTTTTGTCTTTTGAATTTTTTTTTTTTTTAATGTAAGACTAACCTAGTACATTTGGAATTAACAGAACCGAATTAAGCATGAACTGGGGAAATCAAAGATTGATGTGTGGTAGTAAAATCTTTCTAAAAGCAAAACAGGAAAGAGGGGTAAGAGTGAGTCCAAACCCATTCCTTCTTTATGAACCAGTCTCTGTCATGCATTTTGGGAGCTTCTTCACTGGTCAAAAATGAAAAATACAGAAAAAAAAATCACATAAGCCATCCTTGATTCACGGTCTCAACCAGAGTCCTCAAGCCCACCTGCAGTGATATGCTCAGCTGCTTTCTTGTTTCCAACCCAATCATAACATAAATCACTCTATATTCTGAAATAGACCCATATTAATTGGTAAGCAGAAATCAGCCCACAACTTTTATGTTCATCATGTATTTTTAACACTTTAGCCATAAATAATATCACATGTGGCATTGGAGTTACTCACTTAGAAGTTGGGTACTTAAATACTGCTCATATGCCAGTTAGTTGCCATCATAGAAGTCACCCCAGCTGAATAGACAGTATCTCACAGGCATTTTATATCACCATTTTCATCAAAGCAAAAAGATGGGAAAGAAGAAAACACCATGGTTTAGGAAATATTGCTGAGGAATAAAACTACTTTTCTCAACTAGTGAGATAAATCAGCTTATGGTGCACAGGGAAAAAGTTCTACATCACTGATATGGCAAGTAACTAAGTCAAAATTCATGAGTTTGGTTGAGATTCTAAATGCAGAACGAATATCCAAATCTATAAAGGTAACTTACTTAAGTTTCTAAATTGCATTTCAATTAGTCTATACTGTGCATTGTAATAGGAATCTACACTGTAATTTCTGTTGGAGTTTGAAAAACTCTACTTCCCTTTTTATAAGATCTTTTGAACATATAGATAGAATTCATACAAGCCTTCAGTAAGTAGTTTTTATTGATCAGTCAACAAATATGATCGCAAACCTCACTATACTTTCACATTCAAACACATGTGTACTGTAGATAAACAAACCCATAACTAGATAGCTTTATTCATTTGAATCCTATACCTGTGTTATCCTGTCTCCATAGTCAACAACATCTTTAGTGACTTCATATTATTTCGTTTGAACGCTCATAGCATTTTCCCAATTCATTTAGACGTGTTTTAGCTGTACCAGATTATAGTACATGATTTTTATTTATTTTTTGTTGCCTCACAAGAAACTCAAAGTTCAGTGCGCAAAGCTGCCATCCTTTTGTAATTCCATCTGGTCTAACAATCTTTCTTCGTTAATACACATTGAGGAAGTATTGATGCTGATCTTTCTCTCCAGCATACCTTTATTCTCTGTTCATTCACACCTCCTACTTTTCTATATCCCTTACATAGTGGAAGTGTTATTACTCTTTTCCTGAAAGCCATACAGGTTTCGTTTCCTCCTAACCACTTGAGACACATTATACCCTTTGCTGCCCATTTATCCATCCTCAAAGTCTCAATGTAAAAGCTACTATGTCCAAGAGGACTTCCCTCTCTCCTCCTCTCTCCTGCCCCTGGAGTACCTACTGATTACTCACAACCAGTCCCTCCTCCTAGAGGAGGAAGCTTTCTGTTCCTCCTCAGGACCAAGCTGTGCATTGTTCAATTTCCTTTGGCTGTAGCTGGGGCAGACTTTGCTATCTGGTTTTGTTCTTGACTGTGGCCCTGCTTCCTGGTGGAGTATTGGGCATGTAGTAAGGCTCTCTGCTTATTCCTTGAGAAAACAAATCAGATGCTGATAAACTGTTAGAGATTGTGTATGTGAAGATCTTCCAGGACTGATTTCCCAGACTTTAGCTGGAGAAACTGAGAGGAGGGGAAAAAGATGACATGATGCTGATGAAGAGAGTCAGAATTCATAGATTCTCACAGAATTAATGCTTTCATTTGACGGCAGAGATGACAGTTTTGTTTCTGTATTTATTTTTGTATTTTGACCTCTGATTTAGACGATGTAGATATTTACCTACATTCAACATTATATTTAAATTGGTGCATGAGATGGCTTTTTGGAGCCCACTACCTATGCTGGGAAACCTCGCACAGCCTTGAAGCAGGGGGAGGGGCTTGGACCTGCCTCTACTGAATGGACCAGGCTCTGCTGACTCCCTATGGGAGGCCATACCTTCTTGTAGGAGGGAATGTGTAGTGGGTTGAGGGTGCGGGGAAAGCTGGAGGGGCAGAAAGATGGAAGAGGAGGATCTGTGATTAGTATGTAAAATGAATAAAAAATTTCATAAAAAGTAGAAAAAAGGGGAAAAAAGAAATTCATATACTATTTTCCTATAATCACACTTACAAAGAAATGTAACTTTTATTTGTATAAATTAACCTCAACCTTCTTTTAAAATTTGTTTTATTTAAAAATCATCAAATATTGAATATTATGCCATCTACAAATTCTACTATAATGTGATGAATCATATATGTATTACTTCTTCACATGTATTATATAGAAATTTTCCAAAATACCTCAAAACTTCTACTTCCCTAATAATAGTTTTTCTTTTCATTTCTTAAGTAATATCTTGTCATGAAATGTAAATGTGAGCTGTAGTTCCCCTGACATCTTACTCTATCTGCAAGTTAAGCTTACAAAATCTTGACTTCACTTGAAAGTACATCTCTTTTATTTACATCCAATAGCCATAATCAAAACTACTTGGCTTTCTATTCTCTTTTTGACTGATCTCAGATCATAGAAAACCAAATACTATTCCACTGAAAACACATAAAAGGCTTGCCTTCACATTCATAATCTTTTTTTTTCAATTTATAAATATCTTCTTTCTGCTTTCTAGATATTTGAAGATGCATGCTGACTTTTTAAATTATTCATCTACTCAACAAATACATTTTAACATTGATGTTATGCCAAGCACACTTTCTTGATGTTATTGCCTTAGTATTGGGAAAGGACTTTATGATATAGTGAAGCTCTTTGTTGTACAAAGTAGGAAACTGAGGCTTAATGAGTGGAGATGGCTTATTAAAGATTGCAGCAAGAATTTGTCAAAGTTAGAACTGTAATGCCTTCCAGTTGTTTGATACATTGCTGTATTTTCTTCTGGAGTGTTTATAGATTGAAGTTGTTAAATGATGTTCTCTTTTCTTCTTTAAAATAGAGGATTTCTATTTGACTGAAAGTTTACAAGTACAAATTATGATGCTAACACTGATAGATGTTTGTGTATGTGTAAGTGTGTGTGTGTGTGCCTGGTGTGTGTGTGTGTGTGTGTGTGTGTGTGTGTGTGTGTGTGTTTGTACTTTGTATATATGTACGTGAGCTTTGTATGTGTATGGGGGTGGGTGGGTGGGTTCTATGATCCAGGTTCTTACTATGTCATAGGCTGATTCTAACTTGCAGCCCTTCAGGTGTAATGTGCACAGCACCTGAGAAGCACAAAGAAAGAAATCCCATTGGGCAAGCTTTCTCTTTTTCCCTCTTGTTTTCAATCTATCCAGATCACCACCAAACTATAGGACTTGTGTGAACTCCATTCAGGGTGGATCCTCTTTTCACTTACTCTTTGCTGGAAACAGCTTCACAGACGTACCATGAGGAGTACTTTATCAGTCTTCCAGGCACTTTTCAGTTCAATCAAGTCAACAATTAAGATTAGGCAATAGGGTTGAGAATGAATGTTTATGGCTCCATCTCTCCTGTCTTATATAACATCATCATTAAAAGGAAAAGTAAAGGCAAAGATCAGAGGGGTAAATTAATCCCTGATTATCATTCTACCAGTTAGTTGTATCGCTTGCACTAGAATCAAGACTAATAGAAGCCTAGAATTACATGTTTCTGTTTCAGGATAACTACTTACAGTCACATTACTCATTTCAAGAACCTATAACATTGTGAGAAAATTTAATTTATTACTAATAAAATCCAAAAGTATTTACTACTGAAGAATGACTTAAAGGCAAAGCATTATTTTCTTTCTTGTTGTTTATCCTTTTATTAGATGTTATACCTATAATGCACTTGTAGTCATTTTCACACACTGGGAACATCTCACTCTAAATAAATAAAGTATCAAATAAAATTAAGAAATTAATTCTACAGACACAAATATTCATCTTCATATCCAAAACTTAACATGTAGTAGACTTACAAATGTATGTATAATATCATTAATATTCAATATCTCTACTTAGCATATTGTCCTGGTTAATATTTTGTCAAATTGACACAAGCTGCAGTCAACAGTGGATGGAGCCAACACTGCTCAGTTGTTCTTCAGTTGTATGAGAAAGCAGCCTAAGCAATCGCTGAAAAAGATAGCCAGTAAACCACATGGGTTAATGGCCTTGGTCTCAGTTCCTACCTACAGGTTCCTGCCTTGGCTTTTCTCAATAGATTATGACCCAGTATGTGAAAACCAAATAAACACTTTCCTCTCTAGTTGCTCCTGATGATGGTGATTTATCAAAGCACCAGAAGCCCTAACTAATACACCAACCTTCAGATTCTTATGGAATGTGTGTTTGAATAGAGGATATTAAAAGGCAATGCCAGACTTGAACTTCAACAGTGCTTCACTGAGACTTCCTTAAACTTACAGCTTAAAAGGTTTTCATGAAAAAGTGAGTCAAACTGGATTGTCATATACTTGCCTTCTGAAAATTCGCTTTCCTGTACATGAAAACAAACCTCTGAGATTCCAGAGTGAGGATTGCTGACTTATCTATACAGAACCCACAGTTCAGAGTTTCCAGGATTTCTCCTAGGCTTCAATATCTGCTTTATTATTTTTCATCTTTGATCAACCTCAGTCTCAAAGGGTTAAGATGATATTGAATAAAATGATCCATGTAAAGAAAGCTCTTAGCATCTACTACACATTAGTACTCACATAGATATATTTTAGTAGTTAATATTAAATTTGATTATTATGAAATAATGTATTTACTATACCATTATCAATGCCTAAACCCTAAAGCTGTTATTACTCTAAAACATAATTTTCATTTCCTTTCTCGGAAAATTGGTCATTATTTAGTATACAATTTTTAATTAGTCCTATAGGTAACTGTTTGTGGAGAGTTTACTAGGAAATAATTTAGTTATGTAAACCAATTTTCCATATGAAACAATTTGATTAAAATAAAACAACAAGAATAAACATTGTAAAATCAAAACAAACAAGCAATAATAATAGCATAGGATTTGTAACTAGCTCTATACAGCCAACATTACATAAGGACTCCTGTTGTGCAATTTGGATATAACAGCCTGGAGATAACCTCAACTATTTTCTTTCTTCTAAAAATATAACTATTAAAATTGTATTAGTTGAACAAAACAAAGCAATAACAAACTTAGTCCTTTCAGTCCTTTGACAGTAATTTTTGGCACTTGGCATTATTTCAACACAGCCAGTCACTTTATGATGGTATTTATTCAGCTGAACAAAAAGTAATATTGATTGTAGGTAGTAACCAACAACCAATATATAGTTCCATACTTATGAATCATTGATTACTATTAATTTCACTAGAAATCATATGGATTAACATTAAATATTTCTAGGAGTACATATGTATTTAAAATTTTATAAAATGTTAAAAACGAATGGAAGCACACAAATTATGAACCAAAGGCTGTGGAGTCCCCAGCTGGATCAGGCCCTCTAGATAAGTGAGACAATTGAATAGCTTGAACTGTTTGGGAGGCTCCCAGTCTGTGGGACCAGGACCTGTCCTTAGTGCATGAGCTGGCTGTTTGAAACCTTGGGCTTACACAGGGACACTTTGCTCAGTCTGGAAGGAGGTGACAGGACCTGCCTGTACTGAATCCACCAGGTTTAAATGAATCCCCAGGGGTACCTTGATCCTGGAGAACATGGGAATGGAGGGGAGGGGCTGGGGGGAAGGTGGAGGTGGAGGCGGGAGGGGGGAGGACAGGGGAATCCATGGCTGATGTATAAAATTTAAAACACATAATAATAAAAAATAATAATAAATTATAAAATATTAAATTAACATTTATTTGTAGTGCCAATATATACATTGTTATTTCTTAAAAACTAAATATTAAAAAGTAAACTTTTTGTAAGTATCTTTAAACTCCAAGTGCCAAAACCCTCTTAAAGATTTTTCTTTGGAATAATTTCTTTCCCTTAGATCAATTATACAGAAAATTATTCTTAGTAAACATTAACTATTAAAGCACTAAAATACTGGTATAACATATTCATTATTATTATATAAACTCCTTCTTGTATTTGATGTCATATAGCAAATTTATAATGTGTTTGATATCATTTTTCTTGCAAAATTCTATAAAGTATTGGATGTGAAATTCAGGGATATAGAAATTCTATATGACATGTATTTGGGATTTCAAAAGTTGACATTACGTGCAAGTTTAGAGCAAGAAATGGGCACTGTGCAAGTACATTTCTATAGTGTTGAGGCATCATTCCTAATACAGAGCAAGTAATTTATAAATAATTGAAGGTAAATAGCTTGTTTGTAAATGCATTTCTGATAAGGCTTTAATGTTGTTTGAAGACCTAAAATAAAACAAAGCGATAAGTTTGGGGAATGATATTAACAGTGGACCTTATAGACCAATGCTGGGTCTGCTTTGATTGAGTGTCATAATTACTGATATGGAAGAGTGACCAGGCAAAGTAGATCAATAAAATTCTCAATTGATCATCATTTACAAAGCATAGCATGCATCAATTTCAACAGAGCTGAATAAAGAGGAACATTTAGAAATTTAAGGATGAGGGAAACAAAGTCACCTTTGTAAGAAAATTTATGATCTGCTTTTAGCCAACACTAAGAAACTTCAACACGGAATCATAACATATGTGCACCTATCATAATTGCCACAGCTTCTTAGTGTCGATGACAACCTGAGGGCTGAGAAATGTGTCGGAGAGAAGAATTTCAATACGACTTGTGGATTACAGTCATAAATACAGAATTTTAATTGATGACACTAAGAATATGAAACAATTTGAGAATTTTTTATTAGGATCAGCAACTCATTTCTTTAACCTTGGTAGAATGTTATTTTCATTTTTATGAGAAACTTGCAAGTTTGTGCTGAGAAATTTTAACTTCTATTATCAAGGGAGGAAATCAATGAATATTATAACCAATGTTTTGCTTGTTGAAGATGGTACTGAAAAGATACATATAACATATATCAGTGAATGTACAGCATGTACTAAGCATCACTAGGTTCACGGCCTTCCTCTTCCTTTACAATAGTCTTAACATCTTAGGGAAGTTTAAGAAACAGGATAATTTCTTTAAAATAAAACATAAATATATGTTTTCAAACAGTTTATTATATTTGAGTTTCATAAGTGTGATCTTTAAATATTTTAGTTATTGACAAGGGATACTTTAGTGTTCATTTAAATATGGAATAAATATGAACAAAATTTAAAAATTGATATGCAAACAAATGGTCATGGAAAATATATTATCAACTTGGATAACATATGTCATTTAGACATTTGAGACATATAACACCCTTTGATACAAACACTCACTCAGGAAAAAATTAAAACATAATCATTTAGACCATAAATATAAAAAGCTTATGCTGCGTTATTCCACCTCCCATGGTTAGGGACAGAATGTAGACATGCCACAATAATGTTTTTTTTTTTTTATTTCTACTGTTCGAACCATATTAATGAGAACATCATTTTGGAGAACTAATTATTTCTATTTGTCTTGTGTCACACTTTCTAATTCCCCTATATTAGCACAGCCAAAGCAAATTAATTGCTTTTCCAACAGTTGAACCTTGGCCAAGAATGAGCTCACATTCCCTTCCAGTTTCCCTGTTTGTGGGAGTGCATTGTGTCAAAAATTTCTCTTGATACTAAACATAGTCTCAAGAATACCTTCACAGATTTCTGTGTGCTCACTTGATGAAATTTATAAGTTTAAGTGACCCGCTAGGAAAGATAAAGTTCTTAGCTGCAAGATTATACATCAAAACAGTTAAAGTGAAATTAAAATTAAATGAATGAATCTCACTGAAGCAAAAAAAGCAGTAATTAATGGTTCCCTTAATTGTCTTCATAAAATATTTGCATGGGTCTAATTTGCATAATTTGCATGTATTAATTAATCTTTCAAAGGAATTTTGTGCTGAGAGAAGCCAAAAAATCTCTTTGTTTTATTTAATATCTAATGAAATATTTATCTTCTTTAATGAACTTCTCATCTTCATTAAAATAAAAATTGCACAAGTTTGTATGTTTTAAATGTTTTTATAATTGAAGTATTCAAAAAATCTCTTTAGACTTACAACAGCTGAAAAACAAACACATCATTTAGCATTCAGTATCATTTCCACAGCACTTACACTTTAAAAAAAGAAAGTTCAACCTCACTTTCTAAAAGGTGGCAGAGCATTTGGTAAATGAAAATTGCTCTTAGTTTGAAGAGCTAAGATTTGTGAAGCCTGATTATTTCTTTCAATGGCAATGGCTGAGATACCAGACAACAAAAGTACAGATAAGCAAAATCAGTTTGTTCAATTGTTCAGTAAAAGGTCTACTGGATGAAAACATTTTGGCTAGTTCAAAGAAATAAGTCCATTAAAATTCACTTATATATTTGTAATGAGTGTTAGATCAACAGTATTTCCTGGCCGAAGCTTCCCAGTTTCAACTTTATTTTAAATCTGTCTATGGAAGAATTGCAGCAGGGGTCCTGCTCTCAGAAACTGAGGGATCATAGTGAAAACCAAGAAACGTGCCTTGGAAGGGTTGGAATCTGAAATATCTGTCTAGTGCCAAGTCATATGTATTCATGGAAAATGAGAAAATGTGAGGGATGAACATGGAAGTAAAGAAGACATAAGGCTAGAGGAACAACGATCTGTCCATGGCATTCATTCTTTATGATGTGGCTGTGTTTCAGGGTGTTGTGAAAAGGCTCATTCCTAATGGAGCTGAAGGGATGTGGAGTGTTTTCTCATTTTTCTTTTCTTTTATCTTTGTTTCTATGGCAAGCTCTTTTCATATTTGTGGAAACTGAGGCACATGAATATACATCACTTAACTCAACACTAAACTGAAGATCTGAGTCCCCTTTGCTTTCTCTATGACAGACAACTTTTTATTTCATCGTAATTTACAAAGTGGTTGTGAGTACCTAAATGCAGCCCAGATAATAACGGTGGCATAAATTTAAAAGGATTAACATTCATAATACAAATCTATAATTCTCTCCCTGTAAAGTTTAGTAATGTTATAAAACCAATTAGGTTGACTTTGGAGGTCCTGTGAATCTCATCTTTAGTGAAAAGTCATTTTCTGTGGTCATTACATTTTCTTAAGAAGTGCTTTCTGAAATAAAACAGAGTTTAGGTTTTTTTGTGGTAAAGAAAAATCCAGTCCTTTATAGGGGGGATTAATAAATCAGTGATAAAATAAATTCCAATACAGAATTTATTTGACACCAACATAATTTATTAAGCTGAATGCAAAAGGGTTAAAATTAACATGATGCAATTCAGTGCCAGGAAAGCACTGGTGAACTAAGATACCCTACTGCTATTCATGTTGTGACTTTGGGATTTCACTTTAACTGATGAAGACAGTTCTTCTACTAACATTCTTATGCCACCAGAATGTCAAAAACATCCAATTTTTTAGTGTAAGTACAGGCGTGATGTGTCCACAGTCTGTGTACACACAAACATATGGACTCTGGATCCTGAGCTCCTGGATTCATATTCCGGTGTTTCTGTTCATTCTTGTTGTAGTGCTGAATGTGTAAGCAGATAACTTTGGGTTTTGAATTTCAGTCTCTAAATCTCAGAAGAAGACAGGAATAGCCACCTTCCAGACCTGCTCTTCTCCTGACATTAATTAACATACGCAGAGAATTTAGGGTGGTGCCTAGTAGAAGCCACTGTTGGCTGTTTATACAACTAGATACAATTTTAATGTAGTAGTATTCCCAATCATATCCATTCTTGGAAAACATTGCACATATCCTGGGAAGGAGAAGTCTTAAAAGAAATTAGCCAATGAAAGCACTTTGCTCTGCTGATCACTCAGACTTTTCTTTAAGGCACTATTTAAGCTGGCATATGGAAAGAGTGAATACCAGATTTTTCAGGGCACTTAAAACTTCCACAACAGTGAGTGAATTTCACTATTTAGGTCAATTTTTAAAATACAGCATAAGAGGAATAATTTATAGCTACAAATTATATGTGAATACATATAAATTAAATAAAAGATAAGCTACTCTTTTACTCAAATTTAAGATGGAAATGTTAGAGTCTCTTAATTTTTTAATTATATTTTGGCAAATCTCTGTTAATATGATTTGTATTATCATACAGTGTGGAGTATGGAGTAACTACACACTCTTTTAATTCATATATAATCACACTCCTGAGATAGTAAATCTCCAAACAGAGTTCCACTTAAGCTTACTAATTATACCTATAAAACAATGAATGATGGCTACAAATTATTGGATCTGACTCTCATTCTTTATTTATTTCTCCCTAGGAGAAAGCGTGCTTGATGGGGAGATTTCAGACCATAAATTATCCCCGTATGTATTCAGGTGTACTGTGTTTAACTCTGATTCTATACGATGACTTTACATTTCATTCTGAAGCTCATGAGGTCAGGGCAGTAGAATTAAGAAGTAGATGTTTGCGCATCATGGTGAAATATTAGCTTGTATTAATAATTATAATGACTTTATTTTTAATGGCTTGTGGTGCTTAATACAGTTTTAAGCCTATCTGAATTTGAGTTATTATAGTCATGGCTGGTTTTACTAAGTATCTCCACCAAAGCTTTATAAACTTGTGCAATCTCGGCTTCATCCATCATCACTGGGAATAAGAATGAATTGTATAAGTGAGTGAAAATTAGTTAGTTATAAGATAACATGAGAGGATCTCATATACCTCTTCTGACTCAACAGAGGATAGTACACAACTGATCTTGGCTGCATATGTGGTGCTGTCAGCCCAACAATGCTACATGTTTTCTAAATGATCTCAGAAATACAAATTCCTTTATAGTGTTGTACTGTGGAAGCCTGCACAAGATGTGGGTTTCTTTATTCTCTGGTAATAGTAAGACAACTACAAACAAGGAGCCTGTTATCTAGCATAGCCTCTAAACAAATTTTTAAAAAATCAGCCCTTGACTTATAAGCAGTGGTGAAATGCTGACACTTTTTGATTGAATGAAATACTTCTGGTTCTTATTAACTCTGAATTCAGGCATACTTGAGATGATAGTTTGAAGTCCACTCCCCTACATCATTCTTTTTGTACATGTAATTCAGATTACTCGTTACATGAGACATTTTCGAATGTGAATATCTCAAATAATAAGAAATATCCAAGGGGCCAGCTCTAAGGTGCAGTGAGTAAAGGCACTTTTTACCAAGCTTAAAGACCTGTGTTGGATCCTCAAGACCCACATGGTAGGAAGAAAAAACTGAATTCCATCTATTGTCCTTCTTCAGGGATGTATCTGCACACAAGCACACATACACATGTTGTTGGAGTTTTCCTGCCTGGCCCACAGTCAGGACAAATCTCTCTCACTGGCCAGTCCCACAGTCACTCAGACCCAACCAAGTAAACACACAGAAACTTATATTGCTTACAAACTGTATGGCCGTGGCAGGCTTCTTGCTCTCTAGTTCTTATATCTTAAATTAACCCATTTCTGTTAGTTTATAATTTGTCACATGGCTCATGGCTTACCAGTACCTTACATCTTGCTTGTCATGGTGGCGGCAGGCAGCTCTCTCTCTCTCTGCCTTCCTGTTCGCAAAATTCTCTTCTCTGCTTCTCCCGCCTACATTTCCTCCCTGGCCACTGGCCAAACAGCATTTTATTTATACAGAGTGATATCCACGGCACTTCCCCTTTTCTTTTTTTTTAAAAAAGGAAGGTTTTAACTTTTACATAGTAAAAATACTTAGAACAATTATCAAGCAAAAATTGTAGTTACCATATTAAAGAAGATATTCTATCTATCTTATATTTGTGAGTCTAAGGTTTTATATCTAACTTATCTTTTATCATAATTGAGGAAATTATAACTATCTAGACTTCAACCACATCAAAGACCTCAGAAGGATATAATATTACCTGAGAAATGCAAGAAGGACACAAGAAACTTTCAGGAGTCTTGTAGGGTAGACAGAGACAGCTGGCAGCCTGGACAGTCATCTAATGATCCTTCGTAAAGTTGGGGCATTTGTCTTCAGCCCACAGGGCTAGAGTCTCTTGGTCACTTTTTTCAGTGTCCTGTAGAATGTCTGGCAGTTTCCTCTGCAAAGCAGGAACCTAAAGGACCATTTTGTCAAGCGAAGTTCAGTGGTCACCTTTCTATGGGTCCTGCATGTCCAGTTGATTGAGCAGTCCAGGCAAGAACAGTTTCTTGCCCACATGGCTATTTTTGCCAAGGTGAAGATAAACTCCATATGAAGTGTCTTCAATCCCCATCCTCCTCTCTGAAGTAAATCTGGTGCTGCCAGGAGCAGACATGTCTCACTGTCCAGAAGGGCTGAATTTTAAGAATATTTTAAATGCCATGTTCTGTAGGTCTTTGAAGTATTTGAAGATTACATATCTATCTGAAATATCTCTATGTATACCTGGAAGACTTAACTAACATGGCTACGAGTATGATTACCATAGATGACTAATTATTAATCTATTTTTAATTATCCATTACAATTTTAAATGAGCTGTACAAACATAACTTAAACAAGAGTAGAAATATACACACAGTATAACAAAATTAACTTTAAGTTTGTATCAATAGACTAAAATCTATACCAATGTAAAACATTTTAAACAAGTTGTTGCTCTTTAGAAGTAAATTTCTTAATCCACCCTTTTTTTCCTATTATATCTATATCATATCCCCTTTTCTTCTTTAGAAAGAGGTCACATTTATAATCAACCTGCTTTAAATAAAAATATTGGTTTTTCTCTGTCCCATATCAGAGGGCTCTTCTGATTTGGGACACAAGAATCTCTTAACCTTTTTTTTAGCAATATGTCTGGGTTTAGAGAAGGAGTGAGCCAATTCCATCTCCAAAGCCAGCTTGATAATTTTGGGATATTGGGCACAGTTTCTCTTACTACTTCCTGCTGGAGGGGGGCGCTGTATCTTATGGGGACACAAAGAAAATTTTAGGATTATGGAGTAGTCCGTGAGGGTAAACCTCTGAGCCAGTTGCCTTGAAACCATTCTGGATGTTGGATCATCTGGGCCATGGTGTCATCAGAGACCTTTCAGGTAGTCTTGGCTGATCAAACCTGATGTATCTTAATCTGGAACAAATCTACAGCCTCTGGCTTTCTGTGGAAACAAAAGCAGAGACTCTTTTCCAAAGCAACATATCCTTATATCCAAATTTTGAAGTCAAGGTACCTTTAAAATGTACATATTTGTTTAACTCTACAGCTTTTACAATCAAATTATTTTCTATAGTTAAAAATCCCAAAGACAACACAAACCAGATTCTCTGTGTAATATCCATCTTTGTAAGACTGAAGTACTGCTGTGGCTGCTGGCTCTGCCCACCTCAGCTTCCCAACATGACAATGGTACAGTTTACTGCCAGCTCTGGGTCTGGAGCCATGTGTACCATCAACTATCCGGAGCAGTTCTATCAAAGTTGTGCATAGCCCAGAAACCTTTAAAAAAAAAAAAAAAAAAAAAAAAAAAAAAAAAAAAAAAACTAGCAAAGGCTAAATCCACTATGCAGCAGAGTAAAGTGCCACCTGTAGATTCCTCATTCCCACCACACTGCAGGTCAGACACACACAGGAACCCGCCATAGTATCTCAAACCAGCAGCCTGCTGCTAACTTGAGAGAGACAACTAGGAAGCTGTTTTTAGTTCCGTTTTAGAATCTTTTTGTCAGGTTTTAGGTGGAAACTTTTGTTAACACGTTGGGCGCCATTTGTTGTTGGAGTTTTCCTGCCTGGCCCACAGTCAGGACAAATCTCTCTTACTGGCCAGTCCCATAGACCCTCAGACCCAACCAAGTAAACACAAAGAAACTCACATTGCTTACAAACTGTATGGCCGTGGCAGACTTCTTGTTATCTACTTCTATCTTAATTTAACCCATTTCTGTTAGTCTATACTTTGCCACATGGCTTGTGGCTTACCAGTGTCTTTACATGTTGCTTCTCATGGCGGCGGCTAGAGGTGTCTCTCTGCCTCAGCCTTTACTTCCCAGAATTCTCTTCTCTCTTGTCCCGCCTATACTTCCTCCCTGGCCACTGGCCAAACATCATTTTATTTATACAGAGTGATATCCACAGCACACACACATACACACACTCCACAACACACACACCTGCCCACCTGCCACACACACCTACCCATGCCAATACATAAACATACAGTCACACACACAAATAATGGAATATAATACAGTTTTAAATAAGAAAAATCCATAAATATTCAAATTATTCAAAATTATTAGAATTAAATTGTATGGGAGTTTTAAAAGAATTTACTACTTTTGTCTACACTTAAAAGGCATTTCCCCAAGAATTAGGATGAGTTATCAATGTGTCCTAAAAGTGAAAATATATGCCAAAGTCCCCATGAATGTAAAAATAGTAAAGGTGACAGATAAAATAAAAATATATCCATTGGATGGATATTACATCCTGTGAAATGAATCTGTCTTCATATATAGGATGTGGCTAGAATGTCATCAGGAGAGTACTGACTCTCCAGGACATTACTCATAGCAGAGTCAAAATCTGACAGTAGTTCGTTCTTTTTTTTTTTTTTTTTTTTTTTTTTTTTTTTGGTTTTCTGAGACAGGGTTTCTCTGTGTAGCTTTGCACCTTTCCTGGAACTGGCTTTGTAGACCAGGCTGGCCTCAAACTCACATAGATCCACCTGCCACTGCCTCCTGAGTGCTGGGATTAAAGGTGTGCCCCACTACTGCCTGGCTTAATTCTTTTTTCATATCAGATACTTTATTTATAATTTTATTATTGTCTTACACAAAAAAATTTAAGATACAGACAAAAAGCTATTGCTTCTTATACATAAATTAATGTAACCAATGAAGGCACCTGCTCACATTTAATTGACCTGGTTTCAAGTTAAATTAGAAAGACCCTACACCATGGCTCTCACACCCTCTTTCAGTCAAAATCAAGATCATCCAACTTGACATAATAACCGATGGCTATGTATCCAGAAGCCATGCAAATCCCTATGGAAGATGAGCTCTCATTACATGCAGTTAAACAACACTGCTTTAAAAAAAACTTTGCAAATATCATGAGAGTCTATAGTCTTTCAAACCCTAGTTTCATACCCACTAACATTACCAACTCATTACTTTAAAAATGTTCATAAAATGGAACTACCAAGTGAAGATGTGATAAAAAATAATATTAGAGTGGTGATAAATCAACATAGAAATTATTAAGTTTTGTGTATTAGTTCTTTATTTAAATGCTAGCACAACTAGATTTTTGATTCTTTGTTTTTGGTAATCCCATAGCCATTCATTTCCTCAATTACTGTGCAAATATTTAAATTGGTAATTGCCTACTTGAATCTGTGATGCAAATCTTGTTTATCTTGCTTTGAAAAGTATTTCAAAATACAGTTCTATTCTTTCGTAAGAAAATTTGATACAACAATTTTACTTAAAACCAACAATCTATACAGAAAGGCTGGAAAATTCACAAATCAGTAAGTAGGATACTTTATAAGCAATCTTTATAAAAACAAAAGATATGCAAAAGAGCTTTTCAATTTTTTTTAATATTAAGTATTTACAGTCACAAAGAAGTCAAATTTTTGTACTTTTATTATTAGGCAGTTTTCTTTATCTTTTAAAGATATAATTCTTTTGCATGAAATATTTGGGGTTAAGTATGCACACACTTTCTGCAATACATAAAGTTACAAATGACTCTTCAAATTTCTAATTAATATATTTCATTATTGGCAGTGTTTATGATTTTGGAATACAATGATTTAATAATGTGACCAAGGCAAAAATGTGTAACACCATAATTCCTGTACTTCATGCTTACTTTTATTTTTTTCACAAACTTTTTAAAAATGACAACAGTTGCTAAATACATACATATATACATACAGTTACTGAATAAGAAAACCTATTCAGGTGAAGACTAGAAAAACATCTCTTAGCATGTCAGTCTGATGCAAGTGACTAAAATATACAGGCTACATTCTGATAACACAGATTTGACAGCACATTACCATCCCAACCCTCACTGGAGACTGAAAATTCTAACACTCAGCATTGACATCAAGTGACATCCCTGAAACATGCTCACTTTGAAAATTCAGACAAGAATATGTGAGCATTCTTTGCAAACTGTAAAGTGCTGTGCAGGTATTGTTAGTGATTGGTATTACTACTGTTCAGTGAGATCTCATCTGACCTAGAAGAAGGAAGAGTAGATTGTATAACTGGAAATCATGACGTACAGAACGTCTTTAAAAGGTCAGGTATCTCATGTACATACTTTTAACTTTTTATTACAAGTTGAAGCATTACTGAATCCACCAGGTTTAAATGAATCCCCAGGGGTGCCTTGATCCTGGAGGACATGGGAATGGAGGGGAGGGGCAAGGAGGAAGGTGGGGGGGGGGGAGGGAGGGGGGAGGCCAGGGGAACCCATGGCTGATGTATAAAATTTAAAACACATAATAATAAAGAAAAAAAGTTGAAGCATTGATGATTCCATGTATCTATGTAATTCAGTGTGCTGGTATGATTTTTTGAAAGTATATGAGATCATTAAATCAATCTAGTTAACATGTACATAACATCAAATTCTTCATATCATTTTGTGATGAGAACAGTTGGAATTTAGTATTAATACTTTGGAAATGTACACTACTCTGTTGGACAACACAAAAAATTCATTTTTTTTTCATGATTTTTTTTTTAAATTTAGGAAGTTTTTTGTTTTTTTTTAAATTCATTTTACATACCAACCACAGAAAACCCTCTCATCCAACCTCCCATTCCCCCCAGCCTTCATAGGCCCAACTGGTCAACCATGCCCTCTTCCAAAACAGTAGGGGCTCCCATGGGGAGTCAGCAAAGCCTGTTACAATCAGTTGAGGCGTGACCCAGCCTCTCCCCACTGCATTAAGGCTGAGCAAGTCCAGACATAGGTAATGGGCTTCAGAAAGTGAGCTCATGCACCAGGGATAGATCCTCATTCCACTGCCAGGGGCCCCTCAAACAGACCCAGCTACACAACCCTCTCCCATATGCAGAGAGCCTAGTGCGGTCCCATGAAGGTTCCATAGCAAAAGATTTTTATGTGAGACTGTAATGCCTTTGACCATGACCTTCTTATTTCCCTCAGTAACCTCAGACACTGTAACATCCATTCTACTTTCGTGAGTTACCACTACTTTATATTCCATATAAGTTAAGAATACACAATTACATACATACAAAAACATAAACTCAGTCTTCTGATAGACAATTATTCCTGGGCATGGGGCAAGCCCTAGAGTGTGTTCCATACACCTTAAAACAAGGCACTGAAGAAAACTGATTTTTCCTTTCCCAACAGGTATCAATTGAATATAGCTTTTTGGTTAGGGGTGGAACTTTGTGTCCACTTCCCCCTCTCAGAGCTGGGATTTTGTCCCGTTTGAAATTGTGTAGGTCTTGTGTGTAGTGTCATAGTCTCTGTCAGTTCATATGTCATTCAGCTTCAGATCTGTTTTGTCTGGACAACACTGTTTTGTTTTGGTGTGTGTGTGTGTGTGTGTGTGTGTGTGTGTGTGTGTGTGTGTGTGTGTGAGAGAGAGAGAGAGAGACAGAGAGACAGAGAGACAGAGAGACAGAGAGACAGAGAGACAGAGACAGACAGAGAGAGGGGGGGGAGCACTTTTTGTTCTGTATTTTTTCTGTCTTGAGTTTTTGTTCATTTTGACGTTTGAGTCTTGATTTTGTTTTATGTATTTTTTTTGCGAGTGTGTATGTGGGTGTACTTGGAATCAGATGTGTAGGGAAGTGAAGAGTATCTGGGAGAACTTGTGGGGGGGAAAGACTATGGTCAACATGCATTGTATATAAAATTTTAAATAAAAATGAAAAATATGCGATTAGTTCTTCTGAATTTGAGTTATTTAACTTGGAATGATATTGATTGATTCCACCCACATGGTCTTCAGTGACAAACTTTCTTCCTTTTGAAGTAGGAGTCTCTTATGCATGCATATGCTTAGACCCATATTTTTCTTTATCAATTCATCTCCTGATGGACACTTAGGTAAATTTCATAGTTTGAATATTTTTGAATGATGCTACAATGAATACAGGTGCAAAGATTAACTGATATCAGACCTTTCGCATAAACTCTTGTGGGTGTGATTTCTGGGTCATATCATAACTCTCTTTAATTTTATGATTAACATCCATAGAACTTTAGTTATAGCTACACTATGGTAAATCCCCTTCAAAGCTGCTGAAAAAGCATTTCCTGTTCAACATATCTACACAATACTTATTATCCTTTGTTTTTGAGGAAATCTATTCAGCTTGAGATGGTGTTCTGTTTTACCATACTCTCCTAATAAGTTTCAGTGTACAGATCTTTTGGGACGGGCTACAGATTATGTAGCCCAGGCTGGCCTTGTTCATTCAGCTTAGAGTAGACAATGAGCTTGTGCTTGGTTGTGTTAAAATTATCTAACAATAACATGCAGATGAAGTTGTCTCTCGAGCACCTTGCAGTGGTGTGGAGCTGAAATTTGAATGTGAGGTCATGAGGAGAAGCACAACTTTGACATGATTAAAGCTATGATCCTCTACATTGAAAACAGACTCTCTCTGCAAATGCTCGATGATTTCAAACCATTCCCTAATCTTTCATTCCCTCAAAGAAAAGGACATGAAGTAAGGCAACACTTAGAGTATTATTCAAATGACTATGAACTCATACACTTTGCAACATTTCAAACCATCCTCATTTATAACAAATGACCTTACAATTTTGAAAACATGATACAAACTATTTTTTCATGGCACTTAGGAAGGGTGGAATGAATTTTACCCATGAAAGTGAAGGCAATAAAGCCTGAGACCGGAAATTTTATACTGTTAGTTTATGTATATGAAAGTAGAATATTCGAGGATAAAAATACATAGTCATATGTTAGATAATTCATATTTGACTTATTTATTTTGTAAGAGTTGATTCTGCAGATTTGAGCTATGACAAACTGTCAATTCAACTCTTGCATTAAGAGACATGTATTTTTCATGATATCCTTTATATGGCAATATCTTGGATATCATTCCTTTCAAGTAATCAAAGTACATTGAATAGAGTCATAAACAAAAGCAGCAATAATTTATTCTCATTGTAAGCTTTTCCAGC
Source organism: Onychomys torridus (assembly GCF_903995425.1). Taxonomy (NCBI): domain Eukaryota; kingdom Metazoa; phylum Chordata; class Mammalia; order Rodentia; family Cricetidae; genus Onychomys; species Onychomys torridus. The sequence continues at coordinate 85,655,215 of NC_050451.1, read as the reverse complement.
TGATGCATAGATATTTCTTGTGATATTGAACATGGTAATGCATTCTTATTTTGATGAAAGGAAAATAAAAATTACACTTATTCTTTAAACTTGGTAAGTAAAGGAATAACTCTCCTACAACAATGTTCTGAATTACCCAAACATATCAAACATTTTAATGAAAGAAACAGTCTTATATTGTGTTTATGTTTCTTAATACACAAAGCAGTGTGTAACAGACTCAACAAATGTCAGCTTTGGGATATAACACTTTGTAAGTTTATATCTGGGCCCTGACCTAGTAAAGAACCAAACAAAAACTAGACCTGTAAAAAGGCTGACATAATTATGAAGCCTTCACAAAGCCATAGTATACTCTGGGAAAAGAAAGGAAATTGGGCAAGATTTAAACAAGAGTTTCATTTTAATATATTTATAACTACAAATACATAGCTGAAATGAGGTAAAAGTGTCTATCTCATTTTAACGGAAGTTTGTTATTGAGGAATTTTAAAGAAAAAGGGTCATTTTATTGAATATCCTCTTAAAAGTATGTGTGCAAATAAATTATCCCAGAATGATTTAAATAGAGTCCCTATGACAGAAATGTTAAAAATTTATGTTAGAGTGGTTGACACAGTGTGAATGAGTTCCTTAAATTCTCATAACTCCTATACTCTCAATTTCATTAAAGATGTAATGATCAACATGGTGACATAAGTTAATTTTGTGCACATCACAATTACTAGTGATAGGAAAATGAGGCAATACCTACAGTAACAACAACCACAAGTTATTAATTTTAATGGAAATAGTAGACTCTGCTGGTGTGACTCAGGGTAGAATTTCAGAGTGGGCATGAAATCAACATATATCAGCACTTACCTCTTACTAAATATATGTAAATTTATTATCAGATGCCTTAAATGTTTCATTGTAAACATCTGTGTGTATTTCTTTAGACCATAAAGAAATTTGACAATATAATGGAATTTAATGTGTACTGAAACCAAACTGGAACTTAGATTAAAAGCCTAGCGTGCTCTGACGTTTCCTGAATTTCTTCATTCCTAGCCACAGAGGCAATTTGTGAAATGTAGAAGTGTTCATTAGCAATACATATTTCTGTGATAGCACTTTTGTACTTCTTTTCCTTGCTCTCTGTTCTAGAAAGCATTTAGTTTCTTAGGTTTGTTATTGTTTATGACCAGTTGATTGAATTTGCATGATTAATTTGCAAAACATGCAGTTCTGTTCCATTAGAAAACACACAGTATGTCGACAATTTCAAAATTGTGAGACATCTGATTTTGCCAACCTCAACCTCAGTTAAATATCAGTCCTGAACTAAGCCTTCTGAGGACAGTTAATAGCTTCTCTTGTTTCTTACTCAATCTAGTGTCTTTTAATGGTTTTAGTCGACATTTTTGCTGCTTTCTTTCCTGATAATTCATTGTTCACTAACATTTACACATAAATTTAATTTATATCACCATTGTCTCTTGAGGTTAGGTTACTTTTTTATATTAAGAAAAAAATTTATTCATTTTACATACTAATCATAGATCCCCCTCTTCCCTCCTCCTGCCCTTCCAGCCTTCCCCCACCAACCCACTCCCATTCCCTCCTACAAGAAGGTAAAACTTCCCATTGGGGAAACAGCAGAGCCTGATACAGGCAGTAAAGGCAAGTCTAAGACCCTCCCACTGCCTCAAGGCTGTAGGAAGTGTCCCTCCATAGGTAATGGGCTTCAAAAAGCCAGCTCATGCACCAGGGATGGATTCTGATCTGACTGCCAGGGGGACCCTTAAGCATATCAAGCTACACAGCTGTCTCACTTATTCAGAGGGCCTAGTTCAGTAGCTAAGTAATGCTCAATCATACCACAAGGATGCTCAACTATATTCATAGCAGCATTATTCGTAATAGCAGAACCTAGAAGCAACTTAGATGGCCCTCAACTGAAGAATGGAGTAAGAAAATGTGGTACATATAGATAATGGAGTATTACTCAGCAGTAAAAAACAATGACATCATGAAATTTGCAGGCAAGTGGATGAACTAGAAAATATCATCTTGAGTGAGGTAACCTAGACTCAGAAAGACAAACATGGTATGTACTCACTCAGAATTGGTTCTAGATATAAAGCAAAGGATAATCAGACTACAACCCACAGCTCCCGAGAAGCTAGCTAAAAAGGAGGAGCCAAAGAAGGACATATGGATCACCCTGGGAAAAGGAAATAGATGTTTTTCCCATGAGTAAACTGAGGGGTGGGCAATGGAGGGTAGGAGGTGGGAGATGAGAATGTAAGGTTAAATTTTTAAGAAGCACTGTGAAATTAAAATTAAATTAAACTTAAAAATAAAAATATTCTCTTGAAATGGGGACTCGGTTTTATTTTATTTTTATTTTTAAGGATTCATTTACAATTGTACTATGAAAATATAAAATAAAGTTTGCAGTAAAATGCTGTACAGCAGCTTGTGATAGGTAGGAAATCTGTTACAGTGTAAAGTGGTCCTGATACACTCATTACTGTCCTGAGACACCATAAGTCTGGTAACACTTTGAAAAATTATTTTATTTTCAAGAAATAGTAAAATGTCATCATAAGAGAATATTTTCAATTTTTGCACAAACCTGTTTTCATTCTTAACAGATTGAATAACCTTAAAGCAACACAAGTAAAGTTAGTTCTATTCAATAAATTAAATGTGCGTATGTGTGTGTGTACATACATGTGTGCATGAGTGTGTGCATATGTGTTTGTATTTTAAAAACAAATTTTCAAAAGGTATAAACATAAACATATTTGTTTTAGATAATTTTATATTATTAACCCTCAGAATTTTTATCTCATTTTGTTTGTTTGTCATAATCAAGGAGAAATATTCTTTGTGAGGCATGACATTTGACCTTGCAAGTCTCTAATGGGAATTACAACATGAAGTTTGGATTGGTGACTTTATATGCTTTTGGGTTAAGCTCTCAATTCTCTTCTGTGTTCTAGAAAAAAATGAACTGAGGTATACTGATATCATTATAACTCATAGGAAGTGATTATTTTTTCCTGTAACACTGACCATCATTTTTCTTCCTCTTCTCTGGGCTAATGTAACAATTGGGGAAAATTTATCTAGAGTTTTACTTTGCAGTCTTCCTGAGGCTACAGGAAAGTATTAGAGTATGCTATATTCTCTAAGGCTATGCCAAGGCTCCTCTGTCAAGCTGTGGTGCTGTAAGTATGTCTTACATCCACAGACTTCTAGAAGTATGACCTCTGTTCTTTGTGAGCCATTAGCTAGATATGTTATCATTACATTTTCACATGAGATTAATATACAGGGAAGTTTGCTAGATGACAGCCTAGCTTTATTGTTTGCAGAAAGGGAGATACCCAGAGTCACAGGGTGCATCAGGAATATGGAAGTCACAGTCTTCATAGAACAAGTCTAGAAAGTGACCTCTAAATATTTATTCCGTATTCTTGTCATTACAAACAGGTCATTAAGCACTACCTACTCTTTAGGAGACATGATCACATAAGGCTATAAAATAGGAGATGGGTCATTGCTATCAACTGGAGAAGATATAATAACAAGACTGTACAAAAAATAAAGTTTCCAAATGGGAATGAAATTGGGCAAGAACTAATGGATTTGAGAACATATCTAGCAGTGTACCAGATGTCCCTGTCAGTTACTAATGTTCATCTCATCCTTGGCTGGTAAACTTTACCTCACAAACTCTACTTTCTATACTTTGCATTCAGTTCAAACACTCTATTGATTGTTGTGTACTTTCTTTCTATATGGTATTTATAGCACTAACTTTTTATTCTGTTTGCTAGTATATTGTCTATTATAACTTCATATCTCTGAACTGAACCCCCTTTGTAAATTCTACAGTTGAGTGCAGAGAGGACCACCTTATTTAATAGTGCATGTATAGCATGTGATTGTTCTCACCCACACACTGTCCAAACAACACTTGATGGTTGCATTGAGTAACACATGAAAAAAAGATATCCGCCACAGAAATGTCATTTTGTCAAAATTTTATGTATTAGATAAATCTTTCACTTGAGGTTGCTTACCCCTCTTGAAGACTAGTTCTAGACCAGCATTTCAGTTTAGCTCTGCCTAAATATGTTAAGCAGTATTTGGAGGCTTGGAAATGTGTTCACTCACAATTACCTCCTTAAACAAATATAACCTTTATGAAAATTACCAAATTAGACATGTATAGAAAATGGAAAAATCAAAATCATTTTGAAATGATGGTTTGTTTCTTTACTACAAACAGGAGAAAATCACAAGTTTCTGACAGGAGCTGCCCTTCTAACTACCACTTTTGCTGATGCGCCCCCACCCAGAAATAATGCATGAATGTATTCTGAAAACACAATTTATTCACAGAATTTGCCTGTCTTTGGTAGTTCTGAAAAGATGAAAAGACTTGATTTGAAAAGTCCCTGTTTCCCTTCTCTGTGCTATCTTATTTTAGCAAGCAAGGAACCATTTTTTTTCTTATATGCTTTGTTTTAATTAAGCATACATTGTCCATCTGTCATTCTACTTCAGATGGGCCCCACATGATTATTATGTCTCATCCCCATGTCTTAATCTTCTTTTTCTGGGAAAGGAATGCAAGAACACACAGTAATAAGAGATTTCATTTGTTTTCCTTTGCAAGAGGTGGGAGGTCTCACCTCCAATCAATACAATGTAACCTATGTGCAAAATACCCCATTCTGACTTGCTGGTACATTAACCATCCTGATGGGTTCTAGTTTCTGACTAATGAATGCTTAATTAGAATGTTCTCAAATGCACAAATACTTTATCAAAGCTGACCTGTTAGTAATATGCCTTTTCCTTATTTCTTATTTATAGAAGAAACAAACTTTAAATAGTTTGTGCTCTGTTTTTTGTTGTTGTTTTGTTTGGTTTGTGATAAACATTTTAAAGGAATTCAAATATTTGTTTCAAATAGTTAATTACAGTGGACTTTTTTTTACAGCAAATACACATTGGTATATGCAGTCCTAACTAAAGAACCAGTAATAAAGCTAATTAGACTTCATAAACTTTACAATTATAAGTTAGAACATAATGGAAAAGACCAGAATCTAGCATATGTCCACACCAGAACACCAGAACCCAATTTCTTTAAAGAACTCGGTTAAGAAAATCCCTAACCATTTCTTTTCTATCTAATACTTTATAGGAATTTTTAAAAGTGTTATTATTACTAAGCAGATAAAATATTTAACATGGAGATACTGTCTGTAGAATCAGTGAAACATTGTATGTGGTAGTAGAAAAATCATCTTCATCTACTTACTTTTTAAAAACTAGCATTGCTTTTATTGTAGTTTTATCTAATTGAAGCAATCTAGTCTGGAAATTTGGTTTGCACTATAAATAAAGGAGAAAGAATTTTGATGATACATACACTTAACCTATTTAAAACATTATGAAATAAAAACAGTATGTAATGTGTGTGTAGAACATTACCTATCATCCTAACAATGTCTTCTGTATCAGTAAAAAAACAAAAACAAAACAAAACAAAAAAATTTTAAACAAAGTAAAACATCTATTATAGATCTAAACATGCAAAGGAATGTTAAAACATTGTAAAAATTGCCATGTATAAATTCTAAGGTTCATGCATCATTCATATTTGGGATTTCTGTATTTTATCAGTTTTGTAATCTGATAATGTTAAACCATTTGAAAATAAGATATATCTTATAGTTCTTTGCTTGCAAAACTTGTCCATCCTGATTTCAGGGAGTATTTATTATCAGTGGGATGTTCACATTCAAATACAGTCTATTAGTAACAGGTTGTACATATTACATTGACACAATACTTTTATCTTATCCAAATTCTATTTTTGTCGTTTGACTCAATAATGTCCGGCATTGTATTTCATTCCTACATTGAGGAATCCCAATTAGGATCACATCTTATAGTAAGTTGCTGTTTCTCTTCAGTCTTTTTAATCTTGAACAGCTCCTTAGTCTTAAAAATTAATATATGAAATGGATAGTTGAGGAGAATGTGGTCCATTTTTTTACCAGAATGTTACTTATTTTGAATTTGATGCTTCTTCATCATTAGATTCAAATATTTATCTCTTAGTCACTATGTGACTCAAGTGAAATTGTGTTCTTTCAGGGTGTCACCTCCACATACATACAGCTCTGGTCTTCCTTTATTTTTTTGCTATAAGATTGGCTTTGATATATTCTTATTGAGCACTTTTTGGGTTCTAGACAATGCCTGACATAATAGAAATATATAAAATCTTAATGTATTTTATTAGATTAGATTAGATTTCAACTCTAATTAGATTCCAACAAGAATGTTCAGTAATTTTAAGAATTGCGTTGGTTGATGCAGCAAAGATGTTTGAGAGCATAAACAGTTTAAATCCTGTGATAGTGGTTATAAAAATACTTAGTTTCTAATGGAATTTTATATGGACTAGAAATCTGGTCTATGTGAGTACAGGCTGATCATTCATGCTAAAACACTTTTTCGGTGAGCTTCCTTAAAATAATAAACATCAAATGTTGAACATGCAAATAGACTATTTATTATTATTATTATTATTATTATTATTACTATTACTATTACTACTACTACTACTACTACTAATTGTGCTTGGTCATGGTAATATGGGTTTAAGAACATCTGTGATTACATAGAACTACAGAGAAAGAGTCTTCTCTCTTTTGTAAAATAATTTTAATGTTTAGCAAGGTAGGATTATCATTTTATGGAAGTAAATTCCTATTGGCCCACAGAGAGTGTAAAACATGCCTGACAATGCAATTCAAGCAAAAGGCTTCCTCTTTAAGACAAGTTCACTTGTAGGAGGAACTGTGATATTGAGACTCAGACTGAGCACATTGGAAAGGTACATTGCCCAGGGTTGGAGTTGTGTAATCTCAAGCTTTCTGCGTCTAACCATCTCCATATGCAGACATTAAGATTACTTCTATACAGATTGTCTAGTTCAGTTTTTGTTGCTGATGTATCTGTTTAGTTTCTCATTTAGAAAGGATATCAACATCAGATCAGCCTGCCCCATGGGTTTCCAAAGTCTGGTTTAGAAGATCGAACTGTCAATGTTTAGATTTCTTCTTGCTATTTATGCTTATCTTGAGTCCCTTTATAGCAACGGCAATTTCTTCTTCACTGTCTTTGTTTAAAGGTCACTTTCTTATCAGCCTATGAACTACAGCTTTTAATAGCCTTCTGTAACCTAGCCTGTGTCCTCTCCCATATATTTTCTTCTTGGAAGAGAACTAAAAACTATTTGAATATTTTTCTTGATGGTAATTCTTATCCTCATCCTTGACCACAATCAAGAGCTACATTTGAGATTCTAGGGGTCAGCTCAATGCATTGGAAGGACTTTTTAGTGTGAAACATAGAACTGCCTGTTTCCTGTTAGATATACAAACAGTCAATAAATTGTGCAAGACCTTGGCTTTAATACCCAAAACTCCCTGAAAATAAATAATAAAATAGTTTTCCTCATGCATTATTTCAAACTGGCTTAGTAATAAAACATGTAATTTATTTTTATTTCAACTAGGTGTGCCATATTATTCTGGTAGATAATACTTTATCTATTTTTGTACCAGTTTATTGAAATTGCACAGACATAATGTCCTCCCTGTGAGCTTTAGTCTATACCTGTTGACTAGAATAGCACCACCTGCTCATGTGAAAAGCATACAAACAGGATTTAGGATTAGTTCTCCTCAAATGTAATCCAATTCTATGGGCTTCTGATTCTTCAGCTATGACCTTAAATTAAAACTTAAAAAATGCTTGCAACGTTTTTCAGTTTTTACTTTTTAATTGTATTGGAACATAACCTTGGATATATTAGCATTCAAACATCTGGAAATTGCTTTCACTGTTGTTATCCACATTTCATGAGAAGAAATTATGTTTACTCAGGATCCTCCTATAAACTGCTTTGTGCCGAACATCAGTCTCTCTTAAAATATTTCTCATGTTCAATGTAGACTTTGTGTCTCTGTTTCTTTGCTTTAGCAGTAGCAGAATGTTCTTACTCTAAATATAAAATTATATTAAAAAAACAAGAAACAATATTTTCTTTAATTAGCCTCTTCCTTTGGGGGTTTTAGAAGAAGGGTTATGGCTTGACAAAGATCCTTCCCATCTGTTCCTGTTTGTTTGCTTTTATTTTGACTTCCTTTCGTTGTCTTATCAAATATCACATGAATCATTAACATTTGTTTTCATCGCTTGTTTTGATTTCCTTTGCTTCGCATGATTAAGACATTGTGTTGAGACAAGGTTCGTGCTAACATATTTTATATTAACCTCATATTCTTTAGGCAAATATTAAACTTTCTAGATATATGCTTTTATATGTTTACTTTCTCCTGTGTTAATATTCTCCTCCATTCTACAGTAGTAAAGAGTGTGTGCACACAACTGTTTTGTGAAAGCGCAGCCTTCATTTTACAGGTGTCTGAATGTGGGTTTGAATACATAGGTGCTGACTTCCTCATAGAACGTACAGTTCTTAAGGCCTTTATGCAAAAGGTGGATTAGAGTTCCTTGTATTGTTTGTCAGGGATTTCTATTCAAAATTAAAATACATATCCATGTTTTTTGATATTTTGCAACAGTGTTTCTATCTTTATACTGATTTACACCAAGTGGGGAATGATACTCCTGTTAACACCTGATGAGGCAATTTGAAATTGTTGTAATTTATATGTTATCATGTTATAAAATTATGTTAAATAATGTTATTGATAGAATGCTACCCCACTGGCTATATAAAACTTATTATTATTCAATGGTATAATTTTTACATCTGGAATAACAAAGGTAGCTTTCATTAGACTTTATCAATAACTTCAAATAATAGTACATGACAAAACTTGAAGCCCCCAAAGCTAAATTTATTTGTGAGCAAACAACAAAGATAGAAATTTCATAAAATAGATTTCCCATTCCTCCAATCTTTTTCATAAGTGTTAATATATAAAATCCATAAGCTTGGGTCTAATATTATGATTTCCAATGTTGGTATTAAATTCTGAGATCATACTGGATATGTATTGAGTGTTAGATTGTTAAAATGCTTGCCTAGTATTCCAATGCCCTGAGTTCAATTTTTAGGACAAAAAAAAAAGACCTTAATTAAGTTCATTTTTATGATGGTATTTAAAATATTTCTTCATTTTGTTAACTGTAGATCTAAATCTGCATCATAATAAGCAGCATACAAAAATCCGCACCTGTGGTAGACTATTCAGTGATCAAGATACTTTCCTGTGTACCAAATTAGAGCAGCAAGTATCAGATCACAATGAACTCTGAAACTATTAGGAATTTGTAATTTAAATAGTTTCACTCAACCCCTACTCCCAAATGCTTTTAATTAGAGCAGACTTTTTAATTAAGTACTCCCATGCACAAAGTTTAGCTTGATGATTTCTTCTGTCATATCAACCTCCCATACAAAAGCAAATAATCATTGTGTAAAGAAAAACTTGGGCTTTTTTTTTTTAATTGAAACTGCAATATAAAAACTCTGGTTTTGATTACAAGCTGTGCAGACTAAAGGGAAGGCCCTGCCCTTGGAGCATAGCAAAGGGGATGAGCCATGAGCCGGAAGTGCATATTGGAGACTTTGAATTTATTCCAGTGTTCAGTTAAGGAAATGATGCAGAATGGAGTGGACACAGAATTTGTATGCCTATTAATATCAGATCACTTCACCTCCATTTGCTTTCTGTGAAAATGTCTGAGACACTAAGCTTCCTCGAGCATTCCAATCCTTATTTAGATAAAACAATAAGAATACATTTTTGTTGTTGTTGTTGAGATGTAGGGAAGTAGAGAGTAACAATGTTTTTATCAATTCTTTTAGAATTTCATTTGTCTATGCATTTTTCTCATACTCATCCTTACTCCCGCCCTAACTCATCTTAAGTCCACACCCAGACACTCAAACTCCTCCCAAATCCCTTTCTTCCACATTTTTAAATTAACCCACCAAGTCCTGTTGGTGCTACCCATATTCTCATGGGTGTGGGGTCATCCACTAGAGCTTAATCCACATACCAGGGGTAATAAAAATGTCAATAAAAACTGAATCTCCTTCCTCCAGAAGCTATCAACCATCAGTATCTCCTAGTGGGATGAGGGACTTTTGATATCCTCCTGACTCTGTGATAGAATTTTGAATAATAATAGAAGTAAGTCTGCCCTTGGGGCCTACAAGCCATGGGTTCTTGGCTAGTTTTGTATTATCAGATGTATACTTCCTCCTGTGGAGCAGGCTCTAAATTCAACTAGAATGCAGTTGTTAAGCCACATACAATCATGCCCGTGTATTTATATCCATGGAATATCTTGTCACACAGGTCATGATGATTTTTATTACTCCAGCATCATACATAGCACCCGCCAGTATTTTGAAGGAAAGTTTCTGATTCAAACCAACATAATATTGCCATGTTGTATCAGTATAAGGTATGGTATGTGAAGCAATAAAAACTTACCATGAGAATATGATAGGCAACCAAGTACAATGGTAATAGCTTGCATTGTTCAGGGGATCACCAGGACAACCTTCACCAGCAAGTCAAGAGGATGTTACCACTTATGGTGCTGGGATTTCAATTTGTCAACTTCTGACTTCTGAAAGGAACACTATCCCTCATATAGGAAAACTAAAATTAATCTTTTTGAGTGTGTGTGTGTGTGTGTGTGTGTGTGTGTGTGTGTGTGTGTGAGAGAGAGAGAGAGAGAGAGAGAGAGAGCTAACTAACTCTTTCTGCTACCCTTCTCTTCCATCCATCTCCACTCTTAAGACTTAATAACCTTTAATGTATCTTTAGCATAATATGTATTGGGGAAATTTTAGCTCTACTGATAATAAGGACTCTTTCTGATTTCTTTGGATGAAAGCTTTTATTGATTTGGATTGTGTATCTCGTAATACTTGGGAAAAATTTACTGAGCATCCAGACTAGATTTTTTTCTGTGACTATTACACATAGAAACACATAAAGATGATATAAGGAATGGTGGTGCAGTACTTGCAGTCTTGCAGTCAGGTGTATGAATAAAGTGTGGTGATAAGAGGCAATCCTAGTACTGGAAAGATTACTCAGTGATTAAGCATCTAAGTTGGACAGTTCATAACCTTCCATAACTCCAAATCCAAGAGATCTGATGCTCTCTTTGGCCTCTGTGGCAGCTACATACATGTGGTATTCACTTGCACACACCATACATAGAAACACATGCAAAAAATAGTTAATGTTATTCAATAGCATTCTATTTAAAATTTTAAATGTAAACTTTATAATATCTTAATTACTTTGAACACAAATTGTTTCTTCAAAAGTTTAACATTTGGGATAGTGAGATGACTCAGTGTATAAGGGTCTAATGATCTGAACTCATTTCCCCTAACACAGAAGATAGAAGGAGAAAAGTGATGTCAGCATTTTGTCCACTAACACCCCCCAACACACATTCATGGTGGAATGCACACACAAACACACATACGTATAATAAATAAATATTTTAAATGTTTCAGGAAGCTTAACAGTTGCCACATCAAAACATTTTAGGGAAGCACTGTGTTAAACCATTCTGCTTCTAATATTGGCAGGAACACAACAGTTTGTTTCATGGGACTTACTAGTTTGGGCATTCACAATCAACTTTTAAGTCACATGAACTGGCAAACAAAAGTCAGACACCTTTAAAATTAAATAATTTTAACAAGCAGGAGCTGAGTAGTAAATTGGAGGGGGAGAGTAGTAACTTTTCACACTACTAAGGAGAACAGGCTGAGTATATCAAGACAGAGTGAAGCTTGATGTACTGTGGAATGGTATGGTCAGAATCATGGTGTTTCATGGCACTGTGAAAGTAATATTCTATTTCTGCAAATTACAATAATGTAAAACATGACAAAAATGTGGAGTTTGAACAAATCATCGTTTCTATGAAGAAAAAAATGCTTTACCATTGACAGAAGTTTTGTACAAATTACTATCTATATCTGCTATAGATTGTATAATAGCACTTAAATGAGATGTGTAAATACTTTTCTGTTTTCTGAATTATATTCTGGGCTGTTTCTATTTCCTTGTATTTGGACACTTTCCAAACATTTACACTGATACTTATTTTTCAAAGTTTGGAAAATATTTTTCGGATCACTCTATCCTCTCTTGTAGCTGGGAAGATTTGAAACTCTGTCATATTTTACATTTCTGCTTCATCTAACTAGTCAAGATTTTACTCCTTTTCATTTCCCACAAAATTGTGTTTTAAGCTTGGATAATATACTCCTAAATTAATATTTATTTGTTCAGTTCCTCTCACTACAGAGAAAAATAGCTCTACTTTATTGATAGTGTGGAAATAACGGTGGTGGCTCTCAAGTAAATAATAACACATGTGCACAATAGTTACATCAAAAATGTTCAACAACACCTCCAGAGCATGCAAAGAGACTCTGGCTTTTCTGATGTAGATACACCTGAGTGCATTCCCAGAAAATTTGGTTCTGCAAGCATGGTGGAAGTAATTGTCATTCAACAGAAAGACACTAGCTTTGCATATCAGTAATTCACATGCACACATACCCTTATCTATTTTCTGAGTGGTCTGGAACTGATATCATTGTAGCAAATATATATTTATGAGAACTAAGAATTCTGTATCCTCCTTGATCCTATGAACTCATGTAGTTATGAAATTCATTTTGAGGATATGTAAAAACTGTTACATCCTAAGCAAGTGAATGTAAGGTAAAAACCAGAATTTCATACCAAACCTCATATTTCTTATATCCACATTTGTCCCTCAAATACTATGTCATTAATTATTTTTATCATTTGTTTTAGATGGAAGACTGTATTTGAAAACTACTGTCATGTACTGAATCTTTCCTGTTGAAGAAATCCACCTTTATTACAGAACTCTGGAGTCAGATATTCCTCATTGGAAAGTTCAGGAAAACAAAAACAGTCCATATAAAGGAACTTCTTCAATTTTGTGTGTTAATGTTCTTTAACATTTAAGTATTCCACAAAAGCAGAAATGGTTCTGCCATTGATTTTTCCACCTGTGGTTCATACCAGAGATTGAGAATGTTTATAAATGTACACACACCAATCTTCTTACAGCTAATAACTCACCTGTGCTGCTGGACACTTGTGTACAGAGTTAAAGATGAGTCTTAGGAAGACCTAACTTTGGTTTGTTTTCTTTTTGTTCCTCTTAATGGAATGAACCATTTTTTTTTCCTCTTCTGAAAATTCTGTAACTGAGTGCATCCACAGACTTTATCACAGTGTTCACCCAGACATACAGAACTGTGTCCTACAGAAACCAGCAAGAACACATGGGGATGAATCTGTAAGGGGCGCCGAGGATTCTGGTGGGAAGGAAAGAAGTGAGAGTATTCTGTTACATTCAGTTTTAAACTCTGTAATTGCGGATTTTCTCCTGAAGACTTTTTTCATATCCTTTCTGAAAGACCAACAACTGTATGTTGACAACTCAATGAAATGACATTTTGCATATCTGAAGCAGAAGCATTGACTATAAGCCAAAAGGTTTCACTGGTGGTCTCTTTTTCTTAAAAATAAAAAATATATAAATATATATATAAATATAACATGTTTTCATTCCAAACTGGTAGTGGTATATAGGATTAAAAAAATAATGTTGCTTCTTACTCAAACTGTTGGTCACATGTACAGTATATAAACATAAAACTCACAGGAAGGTATTATGTATGCAGTAGTATACTAGTGTTTAGGAAATGAAAATTTTAGAAAATATGTTTTGTCACTCTGTTGGTCAGAAAGACGTCTTTCTGGTTTTAACGCATGCAGGCATGTAAATATTTGTCTGGAGTCACAGTATTAATGAATGAGATCTTATGAATCTGGTGACATCAGAACTTTGTGTCGGCCACTTTTATTTGTATATTGATCCCAAGTGAGTGCCCCATACTTCACTACAGAGGATGGATTGTGGCTGGCCAGTAAATCAAAACACCAGAGATATTTTTATATGTTAATGTCATATTATGTTAATGTTGCTGAAAAACAAAACTCAACAAGCCCTTGGTGTATTGGTCCAATACCATGTAGCCCTGAGTGATGAAGTTAAACTGTGCTGTGCTTCCCACCTTCTTCAGAGGGAAGGGTGGCTATGTGTTATTTTTACTGTCCTTTTGAGAGTTACAATATGTGTTTTCACATTTGTGCATATAACTGGAAGCAAAGATGCAAACAGTGCTAGTCCATGCTGAAGTCACCTCTGTTTTTACACAATGGAAGTGATGCTTCTAAAGACTCACAGGAGTCAGTGTAGTGGCTATACACTTTATGATTTTTCTGTCATCTTAAAATTTTATAATGTAACATTTTTATTACCATAAAACAACAAAGTAATAAGTCTGAGGAAGCTAGCTTCAATGTTTCAAGATAGTTATGATTGGGTAATCACTCTTTGGTTAAGAAAAAAAAAATCCCACTATGGATATGCATCACTATGCTTCTGTAATTTTTAGGTCTCCCTTGCAATTCTGAAACATAACTAATTCTTGGCTGTAACTTGCTATTAACTGGTTAAGTCAAATTTTCATACAATAAAGGGTTATATGTACAGTTCTTCTTTTAGCTTGCTTTAAAAGGGAGTAATGTTTTAATTTAAAATACTGTTAGTAACTGCTTTGTAGAAATTTGGTTTGCTGAGCATAATTCTGCCATGATCATGTTTTGTTGTTTGAGGAAAAGAGATTCTATTCCTACTTACATGTATTTTTGTTTGCTTTTTCCCTACATACAGTCCTTAAAAGATTACAACACTTAAAATTAGAGGGACTTGTGTCAAGCTTTGGAGTCATAATTGGCAGATTTCTTTTTAAGCCTACAATTTACATAGGTAGTCGAGTTGGTCATTGCTCAGCTCCTGGCCTCGAGTCACCTGTTAAGTGGGGTAAATAGTTTTAAAATACATACGTGAAAGGCCTCTGAGAATGCTTTAGTGTTTGGTTCAACAAAAAGGAAATTTAAGAAGGATTGGAGATAAAAGCTGTCCACTGTATGTTGAGACTCTTATTAACCTGTTGTACATATTACAGTTCACAAATGTTATTGTAAGTTCGTAACTTAATTTTCCCCTTTTTAGTTAAGCAGGTTTGGTTAGAAATTTTGTGTTTTGGTGTAAGCAAGTAAAATTCTGTCCATTTTATTGTTTCCATGCTTTTGTAATTCTACAAATATTAACGTCTAGTTGTTCTATATTATAACCATATTTGCGCTCTATGCAAGCCCTTGGAACAGAACATACTCATCTTCATGTAGGACCTATGAAAATTGTCTATTTTTATCTATATATTTAAAGTTTTCTAAAAATGATAAAAGGTTATTACGAATTTTGTTGTACAAAATCTGTACAAAAATCTGTTTTTACATCATAATGCAAGAATTGGAAATTTTTCTATGGTAGCCTAGTTATTTGAGCCTGGTTTCAATGTGAGAACCACGTTTACTGTTATTGTATTTAATTTTCTTTTTCTTTTCAACAATCTCCTAATAAAAATGTCTGAAATCGCCTTGTGACTTTATTTACCGTTTGTCTTTATTATAGTCTCCAAAATGCATTGCATCGAAGGAATATTTACTTTCTAATGGGAGGCATCTAAAAACAACGTAAGTCAGCTCTTTGCAATGCTCAGGGAGCAATGCTCAATGATTTTATTTAACATGCAACCGCTTCTATCTCTAATATGAATTACTGTGGTGAAAAACATCATAAAAGCACACTCTGTAGTTATTGTTTAACAAGCAGATTTTCCATATTTTGTTTCTTGCCAGCTAAGCAAACTGCCCACATATACATGATTTATTTATGTACATTTCTCAGTTTATGAAGCCGTTATTTGTACCTTTTTCCTTTATCTCCTTATATTCCCATGATTCTTATTTCACAAAGCTTTGTGCTGAATAATGTAAAGCAGACATGTTGATAGAACAAAATACATAATTCCTGTATCTGTGAGAGTGTGGATTTGTATCTCTAAATCCATGGTTTGCTTTCAACTAGATCATTAGAAAAAGTACATCTTGAAATTATAATATCCTTTTACAAACACTTTAATCAATCTGCAGTACAACACTTGACACTATATCAGGTTCTTATTTCTGTAAATATTCTAAGCATTTATAAGCAAATAGAAAAATTGACATTTTTCTTGGTCAAAATAAATAACCTTAGTGAATTTCATGAAACAAAATACTAACAAATTATAGTTTTTCTTAATAAAAATAAAAATGCTTATATGACCATTATTAATAGATTTTTGCCTTCTGTCTTTAGGTATTTGTGCCAGTAAGACATATCTTAGAATGCTATAAAAATCTCTGTGAGTTAGTGGAATTTGGTAGAAATTTAGGGTTTTTTCCCTGGGTGTTATTATTCGAGAGTTATCTTAAAATATGAAACAATTGAGCTGTGTTTTAAAATGTATGAAGTAGAGATGTTAATAGAATTAAAACATTATAGAGATAATGTATGAAGAATAAGTTTTCCTCGAGGGCATTAGTATAGGAACGCTGAAAAAAATCCTCATTCATTCATTTAAACAGATTCACAGAAGAGCCCTGTCTGCTCCCCAAAGTGCTGTGGTAGATGTTTCAGTGACCAAAGCTAAAACACAGCTGTCCCAGTGAAGCTCTAAGTTGGTTGGAATAGTAAATCTTAAAAGAATACAATCCAAAAATGCACATATGCTTTTTGCTGTGGTAGATGTCAATGGACATTACTGGCTATTGGTTGAACACTTTCCCACCAGGTAGTAATCACCTAGTAATCTTTTATTTTTGCATTAATCTTCTAGATAACAATAAAAGTTTATTTGACAAAAGGATGAGAGTCTTTAAAAAGCAAATACACATATTTTCCAATGAATAAAGCACCATATCTGTTATTCTTTTCATGTTATTTGTTCATGCATTTCAACTGCTTCATTTTTTGATTAATGATCAAAAAACATTTTAAGGTTTAATAGTGCATTAAGTCTCAGACAAAAAGTATGTTATAAACAAATTCCTGTTATGTTCAGAATATTATCTATGTATGTGCAATATTTACATCTCATTATTTACCATCTTCATATTGCGAAGGTAGATAATGGCCCAAAATAATTCAAATGCAGCATAAATCACTAAATGCCAATTATATGCTAAGATAATTAATAAAAAGTATAATGATAGCTTTATTTATATTTTGTGATCTATGAGCTGGAAATGATGAGTTGCACAGTTAATTAGTTAGGAATCTTTTGGTTCTATCAAAACAATATTCTGAAAGGTTAAAAATGACAAGGAACTGGTTATAAAGACTGAATGATAAAGATGGAACCTCAAGGATATATGGCATTCATGACCTAGGGGCCAAGGTCCAAGCACTCTCTACGGTCTCCAGCTTTCTTCTCTGCCCAGTAGCTCTGACTGCATCTCCTATTAGCAGAGATGTTTGCTTCTCTTGTTCTTATATTATTTACTCTTGCATTATCTGTGAGCTTTAGGCTCAGCCCACAGAAGTAGTCCAAGCACTTTCTTTCTGTTGCCTTAGGCTAGATTACCTGTGAATGCTGATTGTCCCCTGTTAGGATATATGCCTATAAGGTATGTTAGCAGTATATGAGGTGCATTTAGGGAACTTTTGAGATTGTATCTATTAAATTTTTAATCTCTGGATTGGGTCACAGCACCAGGATCCTTCTTAAGGGGGTTAAATGAATACCCAAAGTAAAAACAATCATATGCATCACAATGTCATTATAGAATACAATTGGTGGACCTTCTGCTGTGGAATATGAAGATAGTGGTGAGGAGGGAATCACTTTGAGATAAGCATATACTTTAATAGCCGAATAATCTGTAAAATCAAATCTTTTTTTTTTAAAGTAATTTTATCACTGTGAACTTAAATCACTTCTGAATTAAAAATGTGAATCATCTTAGGCAAAATTGAAGTCACATGATTCTTTTTCAGATATAATTATGAATAAATCTAAACAAAGTTCCATCTACCATATAGGTAGTCATTGTATATGCTTCCTCCTTCTGAGGGCTTTTTTCTTTGTTAACTAAATATAATTTTTTCTCTCATAGAATACATTCCAACCATACTACCCCCTCCCTCCACCCCTTCCATACAACCCCCACTTCCTCTCTCCCCCAGATCAACTTCCCCCCTACCTCCCATCAGAGAAGAGCAGGCCTCCAAAGACAGTAACCATGCATGACAAAACAAGACATAATGACAAGGTAAGCGATCTCAAACAGAAGCTAGACAAGGCACCCTAGCAGGAGGAAAAGTGTCCCAATAGCAGGTAAAAGTGTCAAAGACACACCTGCTTCCACCCTTAGGAGTCCTACAAAATCACCAAGCCAGCAGCCACAGCATTTATGCAGAGGACATGGTGTAGGCCCATGCAGGCCCTGTGCTTGCCATCCTCAGTCTCTGGGACCCCATATGCAGCCTGCTTAGGTGATTCAATGGGCCCTGTTCTCCTGTTGTTCACCAACACTCTGACTCCTACAAGCCTTCAGCTCCCTGTTCTGTGGGGTTCCAAGAGCTCTGAAGTCTTCTTTGTTTCCTACCATCTAAGAAAATGCCTTGCTTTCCCCATATCCCCACCCACGATCCACCCTCTGTACTTCCTCTCTAAGAGCCTGCAAATTTTTGAAAGCAAAAGTGATATAAAAGTGTGTTGTTTTTGTCACTGCAGAGGAAATACAAAGGGAAGGAAGTCAGATGAAAGGAAGCATGTTTTGTGCATTCTAGTCACACTGGTAAATATTAGTCAAGATAGCTAGACTGAGATAGGTCTTGTAAATACAGTGCAATATCTAAAGTAACCTCTAAAATGCCACATTAATAAATTATATGTACATTATAGTCAGAAATGTTATAGATTAAAAATAATTTATGAACATAGTGAGGCCTCTTCTACATAAACAGTAAATACTTTTCAAACTGATCCAGAGCATGGCAGTTTTCTTTTGATAGTTTCCAGTACAGTTTGTCATAATTTGGCTGATTCTTCAATGTTGTTAATTTGGTTAATTTTTCTACCATGCTACTCAACATAAGAGCATGAGTTATATTATACATCTCCATTACTATGGTCTCTGTAAGAACAAGGGGTCATTGTTGTTAGAAATAATTTTGGGGTGGCGAAGAAAGAGGTCACCTATCCAATTCAACTGTCTCTGTGCAGGGCGGCATTATATTCCCAGAAGAAGAAAAACAAGCACTCCATAGTGAGAAAGGCTCAGAGGTTATATTCAACAAGTGCTGGCTCTTTCTCCTCCCATTTGTCTGGGGTCTAGTCTCACAGCTGTTCTCCAAGATTGGCTAGTTTTTAAGGAACGGAAAGAAGAGAACCCATGAAAGAAAGAGGGAAGGAGATCATAGCTCCAGGTCATCAAGTTCCTGAAATCCAGTAAAGTTTTTAAGTAAACAAATGTTTTACTGAATGGGAGGATTAAGGGTTTTACTAGTTGAGGGAGACAACATGATTTGTATAGGAGTCTTACAAGGTGGGAGAGAGAAAATGATTTGAATTTTTTGTTATGAAAGTCTTACAGAATTTGACAGAAAAGACTATTATTTAATGTTCCCTATACTATGGAAATGCATCTTTCAATTAAATCTGTCTGTATATCCTGAACCTAAGTTCATTCATTCTGAATGCCTTATGTTTCTCTGTATTCATGAATTGATGCTTTTTCCAAGTAAAATCATGTAACTGTACAATATATCTTCAGGTGAAGATATGAGTAGCAAACATCTAGAATTGCAAAATTTTTCTCTAAAGTAATAGAATATTTAAAGGGAACTTATTATACTGGCTTGTAGGATGTGGTCCTTGTAGTCAGACTTATGAAGACTTTGAAGAATCCAAGAATGTAGTAGTTGTCCAATCCTATAGTCTAGACATTTTAGTAATCCCACGCAGTCTGTCACTGAAGGTCTATAGGACTCCTCAAGAGTTTCTGGTTTTCAGTCTTTATTAGAATCACAAAGTTGATTCTACTACTGATTAAGGAAAGCCAAAGAAACAAGACATGTGAATTTGACAGTGAAAATGAATAGACAGGCAGAAAGCAACATTTTCTTCTTTCATATTCTTTATTTAATCTGGGCTTCCATCAGAGGGTGTGGCCCAGATTTAAGGTGGGTTATCCTGTTTCAAATAATCTGACTAAGACATCCCTCACAGGACTAACCAGCATCCTGGATTTTAGTTAAATCCAGATGAAGTCAAGTTGACAACCAAAATTAACCATCACATAACCTGCAGTTATCTAAAGGTGTCTGTTAGAGTTTGAGGACCACCGAAGTCAGTGGGGCATTTTTCAACTGGGCCTTGTGGAACCAATCACATACATTTCTGTTTGGATTGAGTCCCCTTGTCGCTGCTGTGTGTCCATGTTGGGAATAGTCGCTATTCATTCACTGATACATCTATAACACATATACTGATAGTAAGCAGCTAGGTGTTCTTGCTTTGATGAACCTAAGGATACTGAAGCATTCTCCCTATGCAGGGAACTGTCTGTGTGCCTTTGTCAGACCAGTAAATCCCACAGTTGCCTACCTTGAAAAACTCATCCATGAAATAGGCACAAACCTTCAGGGCACAAAAAAATTGGGTACTCTAAGTGGTCCAAGAGAAACATGTTTCCCTTAATAGACCTCTGGCACCTTGGATAATGTTACTGTACCATTTCCCTATCAAAAGAGATAATCTTAAAATCATTGATGGCATGGCTGAAGTTAGGGAATAGATTTAAACCATTTTCACCATGAGATATGGAGGCCTGATTCTAAAGACATTCACCAGAAGGCTTTAGAGTGTAGACTATAGTTTCAATCACACTCTCAAATATAGCCTATAGGCAAATGTGCTCATACAAGAGATGAAGAACCACAAAACAGAACTCTCTAGAATCCTTGGCCTCAATAAATACAGTCTTACAGGTATTGCTTTGTTTTCCTGTTGAACTTCGTGCTGATATTGTGTTCCCCAAAATATTGTGCACCCTAATAAACTCATCTGGGGTCAGAGAACAGAAAAGCCACTAGATACTAAGGCTAGAAAATGGTGGCACTCACACCTTTAATCCTAGCATCCCAGAGGCAGAAATCCATCTATTCAAGGATATAGCCAAGCATGGTGAATCACACCTTTAATTCCAGGGAGTGACGGCAGAAAGAGAAAAATACATAAGGCGTGAAGACCAGAAACTAGAAGCTTTTAGATGTTTAAGCTTTTAGGCTTTTGAGCAGCAATTCAGCTGAGACCCATTCAGATGAGGACACAGAAGCATCCAATCTGAGGAAACAGAATCAGCTGAGGAACTGGTGAGGTGAGGTAGCTGTGGCTTGTTCTGCCTCTCTCATCTTCCAGCATTCACCCCAATAACTGGCTTCAGGTTTGACTTTATTAGTAAGACTCTTTAAGATTCATGCTACAGAACTTGACCAGTTTTTGTCTCCTTTTCTCATCATTCTTCTCTCTGAAATAATCCTAAAATCATCTAGGAACCAAAGTGGGGTTCAGAAGCCCACAATAGTTTTGGAACTCCAGCCAGGACAAAATTAAGAGTAGATAAATACTGGGGAGAAAACTGTAGGTGGCCCAGGAGGTGCTCTACAATGAAGATGTCCATATGAAATTTACGTTTGAATATGCTGAGTTTATTCACACACAAAAAAAATATTCCTCAATTCCATGCTATTATAAAGGTTACAGTGATCTCATGTAAACAGACATTTCATCAGTGAAAATGATTTGCAGAAATTCTTACAGGCTTCCACTAGAAATCATCTCAGGTAAGAATGGTTTGGGAGCAAGCTCAAGCTGCATCCACTGTGAGGTCCTTCAGTTGTGATAGGTCCAAAGGATGTCATGGTTGGAAGCCCTAGAAGGTCCTTGAAAGCATTGGCCAGTGGCTAGTGCTGGCAAATGGGAAATGGTGCTAAAAATCAACAGTCACAAGAGCCAGTCACACAGTGGCCAGTCTCAAAGTCTCATGACTGCTGGGTACCACTGAAGAGGCTTGAGATACCCTGCCTCCACAGCAGTTTGATCTAGGGGCAACCTCCAAAGTTACAATTTTCTATTATTTCAGAAAACATTAGTTTTGTGCTCTCAGAGTTCACAGATTATGCTTGGTTCATTAGAATATCAGCCCCACCTTAAGGTTTGTTCATTAGAATATCAGAGACGGCCTTATGATTGGTTCATATGAAAGCTGTCTTATGATTGAGTCCTATCTTGCAGACATTATATTACTCCAAATACACAAAATGGCTTGCAAGTTACACAGACTGTTTTTATTTTTGTTCCTAACATATATGTTCTATTATATGGATTTATGGAAATGTAGAGTCCAGTGAACCCACAGCACAAGTTTATCTTATTTCCAGTTCTTTAACTTGGAACTTCAGTATCTTTTACATTCTAGAGGTATATAAATGAACTTTACAAAATTAGTTTCCAGGAACTGTATATTCTTCAATAGAATTTGGCATCACCATATTTATTTAATGATTAAATTTTCCAAATTTTGAGCCCAGTATCATGGTACTAGTACTTCTTGAGTCTCAATACTTGGGAGAGAAAGGCAAGCAGATCTTTGAAAGTTTGAGGTCATCCTGGTCTGCCCAGTGAGGTTTAGGGCAGGGATACAGAGTGACATCCATTCTCAAAACAGAACTTCCAAAATTTGAGAAAATCCTGTAGTACAGGCATTCAAAAGAAGTATAACAGAAACATCTTCAAAACCTTCAATATTGCCCACAGTAACATTTTTCATAAATAATAGAGTTACAACCAAGGTACTTACCTTGCACTTCCTTTATTTAGGTTTCAACTACTTTCCAAGTACTCATTTATATTTGTGCTTAGTTCTATAAAATATATAACTGTAAACAGATGTTTTCTGTCCCAAATAAGTGACTCAGAGGCTGAACATGAATTATAAATGTTAGGCCTATAGCTCAGGCTTATTATTAGCTAACTCATACATTTAAATTAACTCATTTCAATTTGTGCTTTGCTATATGGCAGTATCTTTATTGGCATGGCATGTTCATCTCCTACCCCCTCTGAGTCTGGCTGGTGACTCCTGACTCCACTCTTCTCCTTCCCATCATTCTTAGTTTGGTCATTCTGCCAATACATCCTGCTGGGCTACTGGCCAATCATTGTTTTATTAAACCAATTCAAGTGACAAATCTTTAGAATGTACAAGAGGATTATTCCACAACATATCACACTTGTAGATTCCTTGTTACTACCACCTCAGTCAAGGTACAGAGAAGATCTATGACATAGATCCTTCATGACATATTTTATGAGAGCATCTCATAGCAGCCTTTTATCCACTTGATTTTAGGTGGTAGGTTTGCTTTCTGGGACAGGGTGACAGGGATCAGTTGAGTTCTGAATTATTCAGTTACTAGCATTGCTTGCCATGTCTATGTAGATCATATTGCTACCCTTCTGTCCTTGTAGATCTGGATACAAGCTTTGGTCCTTCTAGCTGTTGAAAAGAAAACTGTTTCATTCATGGTATTTGGCAATGAGACTAGAGCATGATTCCTGCTTCTGAAAGAGAGGATGATGGTATGGAGGACAGGGGTGCTTGGTAGAAGATGAATCCCCTATTTGCCCCACTATGCCTTTTTGAAATAAGGCTGGTATGTGGCTTGGGGTGCACTATGCACTTTTCCTTTAGTGTTTGGCTCCAGGTTTGGAATATTACCAAGAAAAGTTTTGTTTTGCCATTGACCCACGAACTGACTGATGCTTTGGGTGAATAAGCAGGGAAATCTTGGGAAAATACTTGAATCCTTATGTGGGTATATAATGGAGACATCAGTAGAGAGCTCTTTAGTGGGTAGGTTGAGTGACTAAAAGACCCAAGAAACTCACTTAGTTACTTTTCTATTGCTATGGTAAAACACCATTATCATAACAACTTACAGATGTTGTTTTTAACAAAACCTCAATCATTTGATTTTTCCAAAAAAGACTCAAAACCCAGCTGTGGGGGTCAAATCCTGGTAGCTCAGAGAGTCAGAGAATGTACCCAGCTGACCTTTTTACTCAGCTGATATCCCAGAAGCCCCCTGCCTTCTACATAGTGCTGTGGGATGGTTTTTCTATAAGCTGTGAATGTGTGGCTCTGATTGGCCATTTCTGGCCTACATGCTGCTGCATGGAGACATGGACCCACTACCTCCCAGAGTCAGCAGAGAGCATGGTTCCCAGAACTAGCAGTGAATTACCTCTGTCATGTTGAAAAGCTGAAATAGGTGGAGTCAGCAGCCAAGGCTGCTGCTTCAGTCCTATACATGCAGTTTAGCAGTTTAAAATCTCTCCTGGTCAGAGAAGGATAGTAGATTCACAATAAGGCAGATTCAGATGGAATAGTTTACAGTGTGCATAAAAATGTACATGGGCATGGAAGAGAGAAGAAAAGGAAGATAGACAACTATATAAAGAAATAAATGTAAAAAATAAAGTCTTTTAAAGAGACAGTAAAAGTAATTTAAAAAATAAGCAACATAAAGATAGAAATCACTCACAAAGTCTGGATTATATTGTCTTTGGGATTTTTAACTCAGAAAGGCTGCTGAGTTAAATATATATATATATATAATTTTGATTTCAAAATCTGTGTGTAAGGATATGTTGCTTTAGAAAGAGATTTTGTGTTTGCTTCCACAGAAGATGAGAACCTGTGGATTGCTTCCAGGCAACAGTTTCATCAGGCAAGATCCCCTCAAAGGTCTCCAATGACACCATGGCTCAGATGATCCAACATCTGAAATGGTTTCAAGGCAACTGGCTGAGACAATCCAGCCTCACAGACTGTTCCAGTCAGGACTTGAATACAATTCTTAATTTTTTCAGGATCCCCATTAGATTGCCTGAGCCCCAATTCAGCAGGAAGTAGTATGAGAAGCTATGCCCAAATTCCCAAAAATATTGGTTTTAAATGTTTATTTTTATTTAAAGGAAGTTGATATAAATTCAATCTCTTTCTAAAGAAGAAAAGGGGATATTATACATGTCATAGGATAAAGAGCAACAACTTGCTTAAAATATTTTATGTTGCTATGGATTTTAGTTTATTGATACAAATTTAAAGTTAATTTTGTTATATTGTATGAATATTTCTACTCTTGTTTAAGATATTATTTTTGTGTAACTCATTTGAAATTATAATGTATACTTAAGAAATACAGATTAATAATTAGTCATCTATGATAGTCAAACTTATAGTCATCTTAGTTAAATTTTCTAGGTACACAAGACATATTTCAATTAGGTAGGTAATCTTCAAACACTTTTTAAAGACCTATAGAATATGGCATTTAAAATGTTTTTAAAAAGTTAAACATTCCTGGACATGTCTGCTCCTGTCAGCACCAATTTACTTCAAAGAGAAAGATGGGTGTTGAAGATACTCTATATGCAGTTTATTTTCTTCTTGGCAAAAGTAGCCATTTAGGGAAGAAACTGTTCTAGCCTGGACTGCTTGACAGTATGTTATATAAACTGGACATGCAGGACCCATAAAAAAAATTAGCACTAAATTTTGCAAAAACAAGGCAAGATGGTCCTTCAGGTTCCTACTTCACAAAGAAGACTGCCAGACATGCTGTTGGACACAGGAAGAAGTAAGTGAGATACTCTAGGCTTATAGGCTGAAGATGGGTATCCCAACATTGCAGAGGAACTTTGGATGACTGTCCAGCCAGGCAGCTGTCTCTGTCATTTCTAGAAATTTAGAAGCTGCTTACAACACATTTCCTGTTTACTTAGGGACTAAATAGTTAACAATTAAAATTTTCCTTGGTTATAATAAAAGATAAATTATATATGACACTTTAGACTCACAAATATAGGATAGATAGAATATTTTCTTTAATTTTACCAAACACAAATAGACTATTATAACTGTAATTTTTGTTTGATAACTTTTTTGTTATATGTAATTTTACTAGATTAAAGTTAAAACCTTCTTTTTTGATTAGACAGAAAAGGGGAAGTGCTGTGGGATGTCTTTCTGTATGCTGTGAATATGTGTTGCTCTGATTGGTTGATAAATAATGCTGCATTGGCCTATGTCAGGACAAGATGGAGCCAGGTGGAAAAATCCAAGAGAGAGAGAGAGAGAGAGAGCGAGAGAGAGCGAGAGAGAGAGAGAGAGAGAGAGAGAGAGAAGAAAGGAGAATGGGAAAGATGCTGTGAGCTGCCACCAGGAGAAGCAAGATGTAAAAGTACTGGTAAGCCACAAACCATGTATATATTTATAGAAATGAGTTAATTTAAGATGTAAGAGCGAGATAGCCAGAAGCCTGAGCCATTAGGCCATATAGTTTGAAAATGCTATTTGGGTCTGAGCTGCCATGGGACCAGGTGGAACACAGGAATATTTCTGACTACAACACAGTCTCTAACAAACTCCTCAAACTAAATGTCACTCCCTTCTCCTTATTCTCCTTATTCTCTCTCCAACCTCCTGACTCCTCTTTACTCTCTGCTTTTTTTTCTTAATAATCCTATATTCACTTCCTGTTAACTGGTTGCTTTTTCTGCCTCTTGACCTACAATTGACTTTATTTAATCCTGTCTACAATATTCATGCAGAAAGCTCTTGGATTAAAAGTGTGTGCTAGGGCTGAGCCACACCACAACTAGAAATAGGTTTTTTTCAGTAAATAATGCAACCTCAGGGTTCACATTATGATCAAATGTCCTATAACATTTCGCCTCTCCTTTTTTTTAAATCTTAATAAATGTTTTAACTTTAACACAGTTAAGCCATTTACAATAATAAAACTATTTCTTCTATACATTCCACAATGTTCTATTTGGCTATATTTGGTAGTTTTAGGATTAAGTATATTTGAGTTCAAGTTCTGCAAAGTATTCATATCAGTCTCATATCAACTCAGCAATTTGAATTCCCTGAGCATTTGTAGTCCAAAGCTGATCTTTGAGTGGTATTTGTCAGCTTTGTGGCAATTCTGGCTAGGCAGAACACAGCAGTCAACCCAACGGTGTCCACTGTTTGCATAGAACTTGGTAGCAGAAGAGGAATGGGGCAATTTTGCCAAGTGATTAATGTTACCACAATCCAGGTGGATTCATTGTTGCAAAGCCCAGTTATCTTCCTGGGGACCCCAGAAAGATTGTATACATATAATAACTTATAGATTTTGAGATATTTATACCTTAAGAAAAGTTTTAGAGAATCAGTTTATGAATCAAAAATCATAATAAAAAGATGATGAGATTAGTGGCAATAGAATAGTCTCTTATTTTTTATTTTCCTTTGTCTCATAACAGGTGGCTCTTCTAATATGAGAGAGAGATTTTGAATTTTCCTTTTTATAAGTATGCATGGGTTTGAAGAAGGAAATAACCTCTTTCTAACCCTAAAGTCAGCTTTAATTTTTATTTTAATTTGGCCCACATAAAGACCATTTGCCCCTTATGTCTGTAGAGGGCAACTGGAACAGCATTAGGAAGCCTCCATGGGCAGGCCAGCCTCAAGGTGGGAGGAAGAAGGGAGTGATTACCTGGGCTGTCCCCACCCCACCCCCTAACCCCCACCCCCTACCCCCCCCACCCCCGGGCCACTTCTGATAGTTGTCTGGCAGGAAGGGGCAGCTGCTCAAGCAAGATGGTTGCATGGAAGCAGGGCTAGTCTGTGTTTCCAAGCCCAGATTTCAGGCTGGTCAGCTAGAAGTAGGCAATAGCACTTGGCCAATTTATTCTTTTTCTTGGGACATTTTCTCTTGATGATACATCATTTTTCTTCACATGTTTCACTTGTCTAGTGGTCTCTGTATTTTTCAGTTGAATGCTTTTATTCTCTTGGAAAGACAAAAGCAAAAATTCTGCCTCAAACATAACTCTGGGGGATTACTTTTTTTGCAGGTTATGTCTTTCCCAGGGTAAAAAAAAATATTTTTTGGCAACAGAAAAGTATTTTTCTGAAATTTTAAAACTAAATATACCTTCATGTGTGTGGCTAAATATACCAATATTCCCCTTTCTCTTTATATATAAATTTAAGATTTAAGTGTATTTATTTTTATATCACAAAGGATATTCACTTTGAATTTCAGCCTGCCTTTGAAAGTGGCTTTTAAATTTAAATCATTGTAATTTGTATGTGCCTGCTTTTGCTTCCTAGTGTTAGGAGTAGAGACATATGCCTCCCAAGTGCTGAGATTAAAGATGTGACCCACTGCCTGGGTATGGATTTCTTATGGTAGTTATTCGGATTGGGTATTCCTGGTTTAATTTGGTTCCCCATTTCCCCTTATTTTTTAGCGTTTGGGTAAACTTCCAAGATTTTTGAATGTGTAATCCTATCATTCTTGTTGACTTATTCTGAATTTGTTCCCTGAGAAATTTTAATATTCTAGTCTTAATTAAACATGATTTGTCCACTATTTCATTATTTTCAGATGTTATTTCTGTCTTGCCTGAATGAGCTACAAAATTTGATGTCTTTGCTAAGTTCTGTCATTTTCATTCATGCCTCCCATGAGTAGATATATTTGTCATTTATCTGCCAGTTAGTGGTTTTCCGTTTTGATGACCATATAGCTGTACCATTGCACATGGACCATGAATTGGACAAAATAGAGATTTTTCATTTCACTTTCCTAGTTGTTTGCCTTATAGCCAATGGTGCTACACTGATTTTTGGTACCTTCCTCAATATTAGCCATTCCATTATCTCCTGGTCTATAGGCTGCCACTTTCTAATAGCTTTTGGTCCATCAGTGGTAGATGAACCATCAGTAAATCTTGAATTAGCCAAATGTTGTAGCTGAAAGTTTTCCTGTCCTGCCCAGTCTGCAGCCACTGAGACCCAAGTAAACATACAGAGGCTTATATTAATTAAAACTGCTTGGCCATTAGCTCAGGCTTACTATTGACTAGCTCTTACACTTAAACTCAGCCTATTTGTGTTCATCTATATGTTGCCACCTGTCCCATGGCTTTACATGTGCACCACTACATGATGCTTCTCACTCAGCCTTCCTCTTCCCAGAATTTTCCTTTGCTGCTTATCCCACCTATACTTTCTGCCTGGCTACTGCCCAATCAGCATTTTATTTATCAGCCAATCAGAGCAACACATTCACAGCATACAGAGTGATATCACCCATCATTTCCCCTTTTGTTTCTATTTAAAAGGAAGGTTTTAGCTTCAATATAGTAAAATTACATATAATAGAACAGTTACCAAGCAAGAATTACAGTTATAAAAGCTAGTCGATTTGTATCTTGTAAATTAAAGAAAATATTTTGTCTATCCTATATTTGTGAGCCAAAATTTCATATACAATTTATCTGTTATCATAACCAAGGAAAATTAAAACTATTTAGTTTTCAACTCTATCAAAGACCTCAGAAGTATATATTACCTAAATAAACAAGAAGCACATTATAAGCAACTTCCAAAAATCTAGACTGACAGAGACAGATGCCTGCATGAAAAGTCACCTAAAGTTCTTTTGCAATGTTCTGGCAGTTTCTTCTGTAAAGCAGGAACCTGAATGACCATTTTGCCTTGCAAAGTTCAGTGGTCACCTTCCTATGGGTCCTGCATGTTCAGTTGATACAAAATTTTGCCAAGCAGTCCAGGCAAGAACAGTTTCTTGCCCAAATGGCTATATTTGCCAAGAAGATAAACTCCATATAGAGTGTCTTCAACACCCATCTTTCTCTATGAAATAAATTGGTGCTTCCAGGAACAGACTTGTCTCATTGTCCAGAAAGCCAGGCGGTGGTGGCACACACCTTTAATCCCAGCACCCAGGAGGCAGAGGCAGGCAGATCTTTGTGAGTAAGGCCAGTCTGGTCTACAGAGTGAGATCCAGGAAAAGCGTAAAGCTACACAGAGAAACCCTGTCTTGAAAAACCAAAAAAAAAAAAACAAAAAAACAAAAAACAAAAAACAAAACAACAACAACAACAACAACAAACCCCAGAAAGTCTATTTTTAAAAAATTTTAAATGCCATAGTCTGTTGGTCTTTGAAGTGTTTGAAGAGTACCTATCTAATTGAAATATATCTATGTATACCTAAAAAACTTAACATGACTATAAGTTTGGCTATCATAGAAGACTAATTATTAATCTGTATTTCTTTTTTTTATTATATTTGTGTTTTAATTTTACACATCAGCCATGGGTTCCCCTGTCCTCCCCACTTCCAGCCCCACCCTCACGTTCCCCCCATCCCCTCCCCTCCATTCCCATGTCCTCCAGGGCCAAGACTCCACTGGGGATTCATTTAAACCTGGTGGATTCAGTACAGGCAGGTCCAGTCCCCTACTTCCAGGTTGAGCAAAGTGTCCCTATGTAAACCCAAGGTTCCAAACAGCCAGCTCATGCACTAAGGACAGGTCCTGGTCCCACAGCCTGGATGCCTCCCAAACAGTTCAAGCTATTCAATTGTGAGATCCAGGAAAAGCGCAAAGCTACACAAAGAAACCCTGTCTTGAAAAACCAACCCAAAACAAAACAAAACAAAACAAACAAACAAAAATACCAGAAAGTCTATTTTTAAAAAATTTTAAATGCCATAGTCTGTTGGTCTTTGAAGTGTTGGAAGAGTACCTACCTAATTGAAATATATCTATGTATACCTAAAAAACTTAACATGACTGTAAGTTTGGCTATCATAGAAGTCTATGCTAACAACAATACAACAATCAATACTAAGATGTTTTAAGATTTCAAATGGATGGGCAGTGGTGACTCACACCTTTAATCTCAGCACTCCAGAGGCAGAGCCAGGCAGATTTCTGTGAGTTTGAGGCCAGCCTGGTCTACAGAGTGAGTCCCAGCATGGGCAGAAAAACTATAGGGAGAAACCCTGTCTTAAAAAAAAAAAAAAAAAAAAACAAGAAGAAAAAGATTTCCAATGGAATTAATTTGAAAGTCTTCACTTTAGCTTCAGGTAGACTTTTTAGACAAGGACAAAATGCATCCCACATCCTTCACCAAAACATCACAAGACTGGTCTTGAGGCCACATACTAACATTCTTCTCCTATGAAATCTCTTGAGCCAGGCCCCAATATTTCAAATCATCATCAGCACCACTGTTTTCCATGTTCCTATTTGTATGATCCATTGAATTCCATTTAAAATATTCCAGTGCTTTCCTAATCCAAGTTCCTAAAATCCACTTTCATCCAAAAAAAAAAGACCACAGTCAGGCCTATCATAGCAATACCCGAATCCCTAGTACCAACTTTTATTACTATGAATAGATGCCATGATTACAGCAACTCTTACAAAAGAAAACATTTAATTAAGTCTCATTTACAATTTCAACATGGTTTAGTCCATTATCATCATAGCAAGAATCACAGTAGCATGCAGGCAGGCATAGTGCTGGAGAAGTAGCTGAGAGTTCTACATCTTGATTTGAAGGCAGCGGGAGACTGGGTTCCCCACTGAGTGTAGCTTGAGCATATGAGACCTCAAAGCCGAAATCCACATTGACACACTTCTTCCAACAAGGCCACAGCTCTTTATAGTGCCACTTCCTTTGGGCCAAGCATTCAAACACATAAGTCTTGGAAGGTATAACTGTTCAAACCACCACAGAGAGTAAGCCAGTAAGCAACATTTCTCCATGATTTCTTTTTCAATTTCTGCTTCTGGGCTCTTGCTTTGAATTGCTGTCTGATTTCACTTCATGATAGACTATAAGCTCTAAGATGAAATAGGTCCTTTCCTTTCTGAGTTGCTTTTGGTCATTGTGTTTATCACAGCAATAGAAAACAAAGACAGAAGATGTGCATGATGACTCCTACCTCCTAAATGGAATTATTAGTTGCTAATGCAAACACTGAAAACTGATATGAACAGATATCTCAGAAAATGAAGGACATCTACTTTATAATGAAATGTGCATTTGTATGACTGAATTTTGCAGAATCTACTGAGAGCGGTTTTGTAATTAATGTACAGCCTTGTTGTAACTATGAACTATTTCAAAACTGAAAAAAATCAGACTCATTATTGTAGAATATTATTTTAAGATGTGTTACATTTGTTTATGGTGTAGAACATTTGTTTTAATGATGCAAAGACGTGTTGCATTCTTTTATGTTGCATTTGTTTAACTCTGTAAAGCTGTGTTACTTTGCCTGATTGGTCTAATAAACACCTGAATGGCCAAAAGGGATGCAAGAGAAAGGATACGCAGCGCTGTCAGACAGAGAGTAGACATCAGGAGAAATCCGGAGAGGAAGAAGAGAGAAGAGGAAGATTCCAGGAGCTAGCCATCCAGCCTCACAGCCAGCCATGGAGTAAGGATGAAAATAAGATTCATGTAAGGATGAAGAAAGAGAAGAAAAAATCCCAGAGGCAAAAGGTAGATAGGATAATTTAAGAAAAGCTGGCTAAAAATAAACCAAACTAAGACCAGGCATTTATAAGTAATAATAAGCCTCTGTGTGTCATTTATTTGGGAGCTGGGTGGCAAGCCCCCAAAGAGTAAAGAGTAAAGACTAAAGAGTAAAAAAACAAACAACAACAACTCATATTCTTTAGGATCACTTATTTTTAATGTTTACTTCATTTTTATCTATGTATTGTTCTCTCCTATGAGATCTTACAAGATTCTGTAAAGTATTTATTGTATTTAATGTAGTATATCATACAAACACAATGCACTAGGTTAATAATAATATAATAATAAACTAACAAAATTAACAATTTTAAATGTAGAAGTGCTAAAAATTTGACAAGCAGAAGCCTCCTAGGTGGGCTACTGCCTTTTGAAGTTTCCATTAACGAATGAATGCTGGCTTGCTTTGGATCTCAAAAGTTGGTTATAGATAGAATTGTTACTTGAGATGCTTGAAATGTGGAAAGATCTATTTCTTCAAAGGGACCTTAGAAACTTTAGCAAACCCTTAACCTTATTACATATAGAATCATTGTATTTTAAATTTAGAATACAGATGTTTCTAGAAAATTCACCAATTCACATTTCTAATATCATGCCTACTTGATCTAGTTCTTCAGATTATTTTGTGTGGGTGCATTTGTAGATGTGTGGGCCAGGTTTGTGTGGGTTCATGTGTGTATCCTTGTGTGTGGTAGTCAGAGGATATACTCACATTTCGTCTCCATGCAGTCTCCCCTGTTTTATGAGACAATATCTCTCATTGGCCTAGATCTCATTAGTTAGCATAGGTTGCCTGGACAGAAAGCCTGGGACCAGTGTGTCGCCACCTTTCTGTGCTGGTGTTATAAGTAAATGTAACCATAAGCAGAATGTTAACTTGGGTTCTACAGATGGTACTCAAGCATTCATATTTCTGTGGCAAGAATTTTACCCACTTAGTCATCTGACTAACATGTACAATTTCTGTTCATTCACTTTCTGAATTAGAAGTAGTAATCATATATATAGATATAGATATAGATATAGATATATTCCTAGAATAGTTCAGAAATTACATACCCTACTTGTACATTCTATGTTATTAGTGTTTATTTCTCTATTTAAAATATATGTCTCAGAAAAGTAGACAATTTTTCAGTGTGTTTCTCCCTTCCAGAGAGGACACTCTGGAATATCAGATTCTATCTACTCTCCTGCCATTTTAGGGAATATTTCAGTTCTCCTACTTCCTGTTTTCATTGCTATTAATGACCTGAAATTTTATGTTTAATTTATTATTCTGTAATCTTTATTACATCTCTGACTGAGTCATTTCTATGCTTGAAAAGAATATCTTAAAAATAGTGGAATTCTACCAAAAGTAAGGTATTTGGCTTTTTGATAGTCTTAAAAATTTTTGACTTCCATGTTATTCAATAAAAAGTTATTGTTTATTTTACAATTCTAGATTGTTAGTGATTTTATCTAAGAAAACTAGGCATTCTAGTAGATTCTGGAACACAGTTGTCTCAAGAAAATGAGTCGAATAGTGTCCTTTATAGGAAAGTTATAGTTGTCTGTATGCTTTCAATAACATACATTTGCTGTGGATGTTATTCTATCTGAAACACATACTTCTAGGTACAATTTACTTTTCATCACCACATTGAGCAGCTACTAGTTTTTTCCTAGCATTTATAGAAGTGTTTGCCTTTAATTTGGAAAATTTGTGGGCATCTTCTCTTAAAATGACATCTCCTATTTTTATAATTCAATATCTATCTGGAATTCCCATTTAATACTTTAAGACATTTCTAGTTCAACTTCCTGTCTTCTTCACAGTTTCCGTCCTCCACGCCTGTGCACAAAAGCTCGCCAACTTCTTGTTTTCTTTGTTTGTATTAAAATGCAGGTTTTTAAAAACCATTTTAAAACCTTATGTATTTCAATCTACTAATTATGTGTTCAGATATAAGTAGCTGGCTGCTTTATATTAATGTGGATTATTTAATATTACATTTTCAATTTTAGCAAAATGTTATTCTGAGTGTTAGATCTTATAAAAGCATTAGAGATACTTTCTTTTTTGTTATTTTTAATAATTTTATGATTTATAAAAATATTTTTATGTAATGGGTGTTTTACTTGCATGTGTTTCTGTGTGCCACATGTATGCAGTATCCACTGTTGTCAAAGGAGGGTGTTAAAGCATGTGAAACTAGAGTTAGACAGTCATTAATTACGATTTTGGTGCTAGGAATCAATCCAGAGTCCTCTATAAGGGCAGTCAGTGCTCTTAATCACCAAGTCAACTCCTCCAGCCTGAGTTTTATTATTTGAAAAGTAAACATGTGTTACTGAATTGTTTGATCCTATATTTTGCTTTTGTGTTACTTTTTTAAAGATTAACTTAATTCTCTGATGATTTCATGTATGTATATTATGCATCCTAGTTATGTTCTCCTCTATATCTCATTTTTCACCCCTTCTACAACTTTTCATCTCTTTCCTCTTCCAAGCCTCTTCCTTTCTCAAATTGTTGACTTTTGATTTTGTTGTATGATTCATTTGGTTTAATCAGGGCCATGCATATGACCAAATTGGGCTATACATTGGGTCACCAGTTGGTATACAACTGTATAACATTAAAAACATATTAATGGAGGAAAAGATGATGAAGTGAAGTTAGTAAGAATCAATGATTTACCTTATTTCTTCTATTTATTTCTCTAGTTGTTCTCACTTTCTCTAATTTCTAAAAACCTAAGTAAATCCCATTGATGCAGGAATATAAATTTGTGTCTGTGTATGATTTGTATGTATGATGTTCATGAGTGTATGAATGTGTGTGTGTGTGTGTGTGTGTGTGTGTGTGTGTGTGTGTGTGTGTTTATATTTGTGTGGAAGATTGGGTATATTCATACCATGACACATGATTGGAGAACAGAGGACAACCTTGGGTGTCAGTCTTCATGTCCCACCCTATTTGAGACAAGTTATCTCGTTTTTTGTTTGCCACTGTGTATACAAGGCTTCACAGCCTGAAAACTTCTAGAGATTCTCCTGTCTCTACCTCCCATCTCCCCAGGGAAGCCCTGTGATCACAGAGAAGTGCTACATGCTTTACAACTCAGGTTATCATACTTGTGTGGCAAGTACTTTACCATTAGTCCATTGCCCATGAATGTAAATTTTGTTCTAAGTATATATTAATGATATGCGTTATACTTCCTTTTTCATTAAATTAAAATTTTATTTCTAATTTTCTTTGTGTTTTTTTAACCAGTGCTATAAATATAACTAACTGCATTATATAGTTTTTAAATAGTTTTAAGATTTCCCAGAGATGTTTCACTTTGGTCATGTGTCACTTAACAATGATGTGTTCCAAGAAATGAGTCATTGGGTGATTTCACTTTTATGTGATCATCATATAGGATACTAACAAAATCCAAGATTGACATCATTATGAGATGCAATTTATGAAACCATAGAAATAGATACTGTCTGACACTGAATTATAGGCACTCATACCCCTTAGAACATTTAGTGATTACCTAGGAAAGCTCAGGTTTCAGAAAATAATCACATACAACATTTTGACATCTCAGAGATAGAATATAAAGCAAAATCAACAAGTATAAATGTACATGAGTCCATATTCTAGATCCATATTTTCAAGAATGCCTCCAATTTGCTATCAGAAAATCACATAGCTGAGTGTCACAGCAACATTCAGAAACTCTTGTCATGCAGAGAAGGTCAATTGTTTCACAGTTCTTTCAGATATAAATTATGCACATATTCCTACTGGTATCCTTTGAAAGACCTACTTATAAGACTGGGACTTGCCAACAGCTAAGAACTTAGATTTGGGAAATATTTCTTAACATTGACCAATAAAAGTGGCCCACAGTGTCTCACTTGGCTGTACTAACAATGTGGCCTGTACTAAAGAACAAGACAAAGTTATTCACTCTGTCCACATCTTGTCATTGTTGCACTTAGGATCTTAGCTAGAATAATACGACATTGAAGATGATCAAGGGGGTATAAATAGCAAAGAAAGGAGTCAACATGTCTTTTTATGCATATAATACAATTGTATACATAAATGACCCTAAAAAGTCCACTGGGAAACTCCTAGAGCAGACAACCACTTTCAGCAAAGTAACAGTACATAAAGTTAACTCACGAAAATCAGTAACCTTCCTTTATACAAATGACAAGTGGACTGAGAAAAAAAATCAGGGAAACAATGCCTTTCATCATAATCTTAAAAATAAATAAATAAAATGTCTTGGATTAATTCTAACAAAACAAGTTGTATGATAAAACCTTTAAGACATTAAAGAAATTGAAGATTGTTAGGATTTTGTGGCAAATGGAGGGCCAAGGAATGCATCAAAGACTGCAACACATAACAGACTTCACACAAGAAGAATTTTTGGTGACTAGGGAACATGAAAGGCAGCCTCTGAGCTAGGATACAAAAGAAGGGGCACAGGCTTTATAAAGGGTATGTGACTCCTGGCAACAGTGGAAATGTGTTACATTTGGCAGCTGATGATAATGTATCAAATGGCACTATGATAATGTAGGTGGCTTGGATATCACCTGGTTCTAGAATGTGGGTGGTTCTTGGTTTACCAACAAAGATGGTATCAGAGATAAAAAGATCTCTGTTGTGGAATATTATTTTAAGTGGACAAGATGTGTTACATTTGTTTATGTTGCAGAGTGTTACATTAACTGTGTGAAGGTATGTTACATTTTTTTTATGCTTTGTTAAACTATGTAAACATGTGTTACATTTGTTTCACCTTGCCTGCCTAAGGTACCTGGATGATCTAATAATAGTTAAATGGCCAATAGCTAGGTAGGAATGGGGTAAGCAGGGCTGGTAGGCAGAGATAACAAGTAGGAAGAGAAATCTAGGCTCAAGAGAGAAGAGGGAGAAGCGAATGAGGAAGAAAGAGAGGGACATTCCCAGGCCAGAATGCAAGGAGCCACCAGCCATCCATGGAGATAGCAGAAAAGTAGGACATATAGAATGAAAGAAAGGCAAAAAGCCACAAATCAAAATGTAGATGGAAAGAAACAGATTAAAATAAGAGGTAAGATAGGACCAAGTATTCATAACTAATAAGAAGTATATGTGTCATGATTTGAGAGCTGTTTGGTGGCCCCAAAGAAAAATCCTGGTATATACCTCCCCTGATAATGGATTGGTAGGTTTAACATAGTAAAAATGTATTGGGTCAAAGACATCAATATCGTGTCAGATTCCAAAAATTTGATAGAAGAGAAAATGGGAAATAGTCTTGAACTCATTGGCACAGGAAAATACTTCCTGAACAGAATACTGATAACACAGATACTAAAGGTCAACAATTAATAAATGGGACTTTATGGAACTTAAAAGGCTCTGTGTGACAAAGGTCAAAATCCAAAGGCCAAAGAATGGGAATGATTTTTAGCAAATATATATTCAATATGTATTTATTATACATATATAAAGAACTCAAGAAACTGGACATCAAGAAAATAAGCAGCCCAATTAAAAAATGAGATATAGTTCTAAACAGAGAATTCTCAAAAGAGGAAACAAAAATGGCCAAGGAACACTTAAACAAATGTTTAACATCCTAGTCAACAGGGAAATGCAAATGAAAACCACTTTGAAATTTCATCCTATACCAATCAGAATGACCAAGAACAACAAAACAAGTGACATCTCATGCTTGTTAGGTTATGAAGTAAGGGGAACACTCATCCATGGCTGGAGAGAGCACAAATTTGTAGAGCTACTATGCAAATCAGTGTGACAGTAATTCAGGAAGCTGAGAATAGACCTACATCAAAATCCAGCTATACCACTCTTGGTCATATACCCAAATAATGTATCATCTTATGAACCAGAGTCTGCTGTGGGATAATGCTTTTGTACACTGGTTTAATAAAACGCTGATTGGCCAGTAGTCAGGCATGAAGTATGGGTGGGGTGAGCAGATTAAAGGAATGCTGGGAAGAGGAAGAGCAGAGTCAAGTGTTGCTGGTCAGACACAGAGGAAGCAAGATGACAAGGCAGAACTGGAAAAAGGTTCCAAGCCATGTGGCTAAACATAGATAAGAATTATGGCTTAATTTAAGTGTGGGGGCTAGTCAGTAATAAGTCTGAGCTAATAGCCAAGGAGTTATAATTAATATAACTTCTGAGTGATTATTTTGTAAAGGTTTTGGGACTGTGAGTGAGAAATTTGTCCCGTCTGTGGGACAGACAGGACACAGAAAAACTTGCGACTACAAGAGACACTTGTTCAACTATGTTCATTGCTGCTTTCTTTGTAATAACCAGAAATTTGAAATAGCCTAGATGTATGTCAATTGATGAATTGATAAAGAAAATATGGTTCATTTACACAATGGATTATTACTCAGTCATTAAATCAAATGAATCTTGAAAGTCACACATAAATGGATGGACTACCAAAAAAAAAAAAAAAGAAGTCATGATGAATGAGGTAACCCAGAGCCAGAAAGACAAATGTATTTGCTTGTAATGTATTTGTTTGTATGCTGATGTGAGTTACATGTGGATGTTTGCTACTAAGATTTCAAAAACAACCTACAATCCATATAACCACATAGGTTAGATATAGAGCAAGGGACTAAGCAGGAGGGATGTGGAAATAGAATAGATATTTGTGGATGAAGGGGGACTTGACTGGGAGGGAAAATTGGGAATGGAAAGGAAGAGGAAGCAAATACAGGGAATAAAAGAAAGACAGGTATAACTCAGGGCCATAGGAGTGCTCATTTGGAAACTTAATACACTATAAGCTTCCTAAAAGACATATGAAGGTGTTCTAAATAAAAGTATTTAACATTGGGAGAGACAGAGCCCCAACTTTGCATCTCTTATCACTAAATGAAGCTACATTGCCTAGAATGAGCTACATCCATTTGAGTTATTGCCACAGTGGTCCAGTGGGAACACCCAAATAATCCAGGCTGTTGTCAAGGCTATTGATTGCTCTCCAAAAATTGATGGTAGAGATAACAACTGTTGCTGACAATACCACCTACAAAAGTCATTGGACATTGAGAATTCAAGCTGGTACCTACCTAGATCCTTCATTCTTAGTGACTAATGTTCATGGTACTGGAAACTACTTGAACAGAATACTCTACCAAAGGAGAAAGGCAAACACAAAGATCTGCCCCTTGATCTATAATGATGATGATTTGCCTGCAGGATGAGTTAGCACAACAGTGGCAAGAAAACCTTTCAGGGTTAACCAACCAACATCTGTTTGGATTTAAGGCTCACTCCATGACATAGAACCCCATTCCTGAGACTGCTCACATAGCCAAGAATCTGAGCCTAGATAGCCCAAGGGCCTAGTGGAAAATCAAATAGTACTGTTCTGTTAAAGGAATATTTCAATAAAATGACTCCTGAAATAATTCTGCTGTCCTCATAGATCAGTGTTGCTCTTATCTGTCATCAGAGAAGCTTTCTTCTGCAGTAGATGAGGATGAAATACAGAGATCAACAACTAGACAATATATCAACAGTGAGAGACCTTGGAACACTCATTCCTCAATGATATATCTCCATCAAATAGCTCCCCTAAGGGTTCAGGGAACCCCATGGAAGAGAAGGGGGGACTGTATAAGCCAGAGGGAATGGAAGACACTAAGGAAAAAATGGCTTCTAAACACAGCAGGACATACCCATACATATGAGCTCACAGGCAGCATTAACAGGACTTATCACTAAAAGAAGTACACACATGTCTTTATCCCTAACCCAGAAGCTGTCTCCAATTGATTACCACTGACAAATTTCAGCCTAAATCTCTTTGGGGATAAGACCATTATTAAGACCAGATCTTATGCCCAGCAGAGGATGGCCAAAAGAAAAGAAATTTAATGGGATCTTTGGAGGTTCTTTGTCTCGTGATCTTTATTTAGTGATTTTTTTTAACTTTATTGGTCTCTTACATATGTATCATGGTCTCTGTTTTTGTGTTTCTATGGGCTCCCTGTGTGTGCACATACATATGTGGGTCTCTGCATCTATGTGTTTCTTGTGCTGGTAATTTGGCTGTTTTCTTTGTTTTGCCCTATTCAGGTTTGTTACTTTTTGGTTTATCTTTTTATGATTTAGTTTATTATTATTCTTTAGATGGACATTGATATTATAATAAGAGACAGAAACTATTTAGATTTGGATGAGAGGGGAAACATATTATGGTTTCTATTGCTGTAAAGTGACACCATGACCACTGCAACTCTTACAGAAGAAAATGTTAACTGGGGTGGCTTATAGTTTCAGAGGTTTAGACCATTATCATCATGGTGGGACATGGTGGCATGCAGGCAGACATGGTGCTGGAGAAGGAGCTGTGTGTTCTACATCTTGATCTGCAGGCAGCAGGAAGTGAACTGTCTCACCATGTATTGCATGAGCATATATGAGACTTCAAAGCCCCTCTATAGTGATGCACTTACTCCAATGAGGCCATACTTGCTCCAGCACGGCCACACTTTCTACTAGTACCACTCTCTATAGGCCAAGCATTCCAGCACATAAGTCTATGGGGCCATATCTATTTAAAGCACCATAGAACGTGAGGAAGAGCTGAGGAGTGGAAACCATATTCTGAATATATTGAATAAAAGTATGTATTTTCAATAAAAGAAGGAAAGGAATATCCAGCTACAGTATCTTTTTCTGATTTTATTGGTTGTGTGTGTATGTGTGTGTGTGTGTGTGTGCGTGTGCGTGTGCGTGTGTGTGTGTGTGTGTGTGTGTGTGTCTATGTGTTCTTTGTGCTTTTCCTTATTTTTTGTATTGTCTTGTTTTTCTTGTTGGCCTGGTTTTGGTCTAAAGAGAGAGGGAGAAAAGAACATGGAGTTGAGAGGATGAGGAGATGGGAAAGATCTGAGAAGAGATGGGGTAGAGAACCTATTATTAGAAAATATTGTATGAAAAGATACAGTGGGTAGCCATTCCAACCTTGGCCTGGAAGTTCCAACCCCCACTGAGGCTTCGGGAGTGGCCACGCCCACAAGGCGGGGCTGGGGGAGGAAGCTGAAGACCCAAGATCAGGAAGAGAGGCTTCTCTTGGTTCCAGGACCCTGGATTCGGGAGGTAGACCAAGCAGAGTTCTCCAGAGAACAACTCTGGACTGGGCCATACCTTTCCCAGACCCTGCAACCTATCCCTTCATTTGTAAGTTACTCCACAAAATAAACCTCCCTTTTAACTACATGGGGTGGCCTTAATAATTTCACCAATAAAAAATATTTTCAATTAAAAAAAATAAGCAGTCACATCATGAAGATATAGAGCGAAAGCTAAGAATTGCTACACAAAAAGTATAATAAAATAACTTCATTTTGTCTGCAAAATTTAGCATCCACACTGGCAACAACAAACTACCCCTGTGACTCTCAAAGCTACTTGGTGAGAGCATAAGTAAGGTAAGCTCTCATCTTTTCCTGCCTAAAGGATGTAAATTGACATATCCCTTGCCTTGTCTATTGCTGAGAGTGCTAAAGGAAGGTACATACAAAAACATATATGAACAGAGAAATAGAAGTATCAGAAATGAGTTTTGTATAAATTTTTTGTCATGACGTTACTGTTCAGTGTAAGTTCTCAGCATGTTTTATCTATTTTTGTGTATTAAAATGCTTATTATTGATGCAGGAGTTGGTATAAACTAAAATTTATATTAATATCCAATGCATAAGGATTTAGTTGGATAAATAGTTTTGAAAGTTTGTGAATACTTTTGATAGACATACTAATAAAACTTTGAATAATCCTATGCCTGGTCTCTACCATAAATATCAGCAGACATTACACATAAATCCCTATTGACTATGAATTCTTTAATAGAGCCTCAGCATCTCCTAACAAGGTATACATCAAAAGCTTTGAAGTTTATTCAATCTGGGCAAAGTATATTCCAGACTCATTGGCACAGTGTGCAACTTATATTCACATTATACGTTTTGGGATCTGTAATTTAAGCCTGATTGATTTTTTTAAGCTGGTCTAGATAGTACATTGCTCAATGAGTAGTCATATTTGTAGATGAGTCTGCATTAGATATATTATTTTCTTGGCCTTTGAACAAACACAGATCAATATTAGGACATATACCTATTGAAAGTGTGTTCAGTGTCGTTCAGTCATTATATGGAATAGTAATTTCATGCCGGCTTATCTCTGTATTTTTGTTCAAAAGAAAGAGATGTTGAAATCATTTTTAAAAATTATTGCTTATTTTCTGACAATATAATATAATTACCTCTTTCTCCCCTTCCAAATACTACTTCTTGCCCTTTTTCTAACTTAAAGCCTTTTAAAAATTGTTGCTATATACGTACACACACACATTCTAAACATGGAAGTATAATCTGCTAAGTTTGTATAATGTTATTTTCATTCATCTTTTCTACTTCTGTGT
This sequence comes from Onychomys torridus, assembly GCF_903995425.1. Taxonomy (NCBI): domain Eukaryota; kingdom Metazoa; phylum Chordata; class Mammalia; order Rodentia; family Cricetidae; genus Onychomys; species Onychomys torridus. Next base: position 85,612,156 of record NC_050451.1, on the reverse strand, counting down.
AACCCAGATTGACCTTGAATTGAACTCAATAGGTAGCCCAGGCAGGCCTCAGGCTCAAAATCATTAGACTGCCAAAAACTGGAATCACAACCAAGTGCTACTATACCATCTTGTACCATCCTTTTCTTCCTACACTCCAAACTGAGAAAAATTCTTTATGTATGAATAAGGGGACACATGACAGAGTTACTTTAAATGCATACCTAATTACAGTAGATACAACTTAATTTGCTTAAGCTTTTTCTCTTAATTGAGTCTTAGATTAATTTTGGTTTAAATATCATTTAGAATCTTTTGATGATTGCAAAAATTTGCTTAGATTTAGTAATATTTTTGAGAATATGTTGGAAATGTATTATGGATAAAGTTCTCAAAGAAATAGATTGCTGATGAAGAAATTTATATGAAAGGTATTTATTGGGATATGCCTTTGGAACATGATGGAAGCTGGGTTGAGGAAATGAAAGAGTTGAAATTCAGCTGCGTTATAGGAAATATTCCAGCTCTTCTAAATGAAGGCAGATACTCATATTCCTGCATGGATTGTAACTCTTAAGGTGAAGCTTAATTCTAGGAAGAGGATATAGCTTTGGTAAGGTACCTCACCAAAGGGCACTACTGCACAGGAGTCCAAAATGAAAGAGATTGGCATCCAAAACACAGAGCCACTAGGGAATGCCTTCAGGAGTGATGTGGTTGACATAACCCAGAATCCATTATATTGTAAAAATTAGTTATAAGCTTTCAAACTGCACTGTTCTGATTTGTAATAGAATTCCTCTGTAGCACCAGACACTAGTGAGAAGTCTCTACATACATTTACCTTCACTTTTCTATGTCTTCCTATCATTTCTGCTATTTTCTTTGGTTTTCCTCTTTTGGCTACTGCTATTTCTAGATAATTTTTTCCGTAATGATTTTGAGTCCTCAGGAATGCCATAGTGTTCTCGGTTTCTATGTCTTACTCTCACTAACCTATTTGCTTCTGGTCCAGATTTGAAACCCTTAAAAGAATATTATTGTATTAGACTTCACTGTACAAACATGTTGTGCGAACAAATATCCTGTTCCTGAACCCATTATTAGTAGGTCTATATAAATAAATAGCTTCAAGTCTATGACATAGCCAAGTTAATAAGATCACAGAGCACACAACATAGTGTTTTTGCATATAAGGAACTTCCTCAAAGGAGGACTCCAGGCAAGGTAAACAATGTTATGCTTGGCAGGGGTCAATTTAAACAAAAAATCACAGTTGGTATATTCATAACTTTTCAAAAGGGCTCTCTTTTGAAATTCTTTTGATTCCCACAAATATTTGATAATTCAAGAGTTCTCAGTTTCACTATGCACCAAAATATCCTACAATGGTGACTTCAAACGTGGACTTCTTGCCAACAACAATAACAACAAAACCACTCGGGTTAGTTCCAGGTATGTGGAGGGGTGGTTTAAAAAGACACTTGGATGTTTTAAAATGTTAGAAGAGCGATTATTCCAAACTTAATTTTCAGGAACACCTCCCAAAATGATGCCATGGAAATGGATCTGATAATACACAAGCATAAGAGATCATTAAAAGACATAAAAAATTTGTATCTCACTTTTTAAAACTTGAGTCCTCAACTCTATATAGATAAATTAATTAGAAAAGCATTAAAATTGTTCAAATTTTTAGGCTAAGTTTTTTCTGGTCTTAAATTATTATCTAGAAAGCAAAAATAGATTAAAACACTTCAAACTGAAATTTTCATTACCTTAATTTCTACATTTATTTAATTTTTCAGTTAATCAGTTCTTCAAGGAAACAAAGCATAACATTTATTACAACAAATTTTGCTCATAAGAATATTAAGTTATGGAAAATCTCTATATTTATGTATTCCTTGCAGGGTTTTTTGATAAATTGACTTTTAGCTTTGAGAATCAATTTTTCTACCAGTACTGAAGCTCACTTACACACTGAACTACATAAAATATTGTGCTTATTTCTCTGGATGCTGTGTAGTAACTAATTTGTTATACTGAATTCTGAGTGACATGCATCATTTAAAAAGACAACGCAAGACTCTATTGTGCCCAGCAGGAAAAGAACTTGGTGACACACTGATTACTCCATTGTTATTTCGTACATGGAACATGTTCAATACTTTTATAGATGAGCTGTACAAACAACAACATGAACAACAGTAATGCCACTAATTGCACAATATCTTAAATTCTGTATACAGTGGAGATAAATATTTTCTGATATGTGTCCTGAACTAAATTGGTTTATTTTTCCATAGCGCAAATGCGGCTGATCACAGTGAAGATGTCGGGAAAAGAAATCTGTAGAGTTAGATCTATGGGCTGATTAGCATAAGGGAAATCTACACTTGTGAACACAGACAAAAACCTAGCTTTTCGGAGCACAATGAGTGTGATTGGCGGAACTATTTGACCCCTCGTTTGGCAGGGGAGATTCTAGTGGTTCCATTCTTCCTCTGGAATCATAGTGTGAAATGAATGCAAAGGCGTTCCCTTTCTAACCTCTTTTTGCCTTTATTCCTCAGCTTAAGGCGCTTTCACAGCTAGTCCTATGACCCTGGTTTGGAGATAAAGGAGCAAATGTTGCCAATGGAGACTTGAGTTGGGCTCATTTACTTTCTGCAAAGTCCCTCAAAGAAACAAAAGAGAAATGTACATTGTAAGTGCTTCTAAAAGATTACCCAAACGTTGAAAACTACTTTCATGAACAGAATTTGTAGATTAAACATCCAATCTTTTCTTCCTCAGGATAAAAGGTATGTAGCAAGTGGTATGTCCCCTACTTACAGAATATATAATCAGCTTATATGTGATCATCTTGCTGTTTTCCTGGTGCTATATACCAATCCCAAACTTATTTAAAAGTTTAAAGTTCAAAGTCTCTTCTGAGAGTAATATCTTAATTGTAATCACTTGTAAAATAAAAATTGAAAAAAAAACAACAGATCACAGACTTCCAAAATATCATGGCATAGAATATACATTATCATTCCAAACTGTAGAAAAAAGAGTATGGTGAGGAAATACTTGACCAGAGTAAGACTCAAAACCAGCTGGGCAGACTCCAAACTCTGCTTTTCCATGTCTGATGTCAGAGTATTGAGATCTTCGATTCCTTTTAGCTTCGTTGACCATACACTTCTCTGTCTTGGGATGGTTCCATTCTCTGTTAGCAGCTCTCCTTGGCAAGTATCCCATGGCTCTGACATTTCTAAAATCTTGGGGTCTCCAAGGCAACTAGGCTTCACCTTCACAGCTTCACACAGTTACTCCTCTAGGCTTCCATCAGGGACACTCCTGACACATGCCTGGCCTCAGTGGTTTTCCTTAGTCACAAAAGATTCCATAGCCCCTTTCTTTCATCCTCAACTACATAGCAAAGCTGACATGTTCTGCTTACTGGGACTGGAACATGTGCCCCTCATTCAGTTATATCTTCACTGACTTTCTGTTTTTGATGGTTTCCTTTACTGCCTACACTTGGCTGTTTGGAAACTGCAGCTGTAGACCAGCCTGGCATTGAACTTAGAGATATTTCAACTACATCTTCACCAGCATTTGGTTTTCAATGTTTACAATCACAGCCTAATCTTGGCTGTCCTTGAACTTACTCTGTAGACCAGGCTGGCCTCAAACTCAGAGATCTGCCAACTTCTGCCTCTGGAGTGCTGGGATTAAAGGTGTGCACCACCACATCTGACACAAAGCTTTTGTTTAATTCCTTTTCATAAGGTGAAAACTTAGCTGGGTATAATCTTGTTCTGAGGTCCCCACTTGCTTTATTCCATTTCTTAACCTCTTTAGCTTCTTGAACACAGGACTTAGCTCCACTCCACTTCCCAGTGCTCCCTTTCTTCTCAAATTTTACATTTTGCATTTTCTAATTTACCCTGATCAGCATGCTCCCTTCCAACATAAATCTTCATTAGAAATTACCACTAATAACCACATTACAGAGTCTATACTAGGCTGTTTTGAAGTTTCCTCTGCCAATGGAATTAATATAAAACTCCTCACTTTTATCCTCAGGCAGAATCTTTAGACAAGGGCAAAAGACATGTCCTTGACCAAAATATCACAAGAATGATCTCTAGGCTACATGTTAGTTAACATTCTTCTCCTCAGAAACATCTTGAGCCAGTTCATCACATCCCACTCAGCACCACTGTCTTCCATGCTCCTTATAGTGTTGCCCATTAAGCAGCACTTAATGCGTTCAACTGCTTTTCAAATCCACAGTCCCAAGGTCCATATTCCTTTGAACCAAAGCATACTCAGACCTATCACAGGAATACCCATGCCTGGTACCAACTTCTATCTCAGTTAGAGTTTGCACTGCTGTGAAGACCATGGCTATGGCTACTCTTATAAAGAAAAACATTTACTTGAGTGACTTAGAGTTCAGACATTCATTTCATCACCATCATCACAGTGGGACATAGCAATGTGTAGGCAGAAATGATGCTGCAGAGATAGCTGAGAGTTGTGCAACAGGATGTGTTCTGAGACACTGGGCAGTATCTTGAGCATAACGAGACCTCAAAGCCTACCTCCAAAGTTATACACTTCCTCCAACAAGACCACACATTTGGGGAACATTTTGTTTCAAACACCACACATGGTAGTAAGTAGCTACTCTATAATTGGATTTAAGATCTGATCCAAGAAGAAGCCTAGGTCTAGTACTAGAAACCTACTTGGTGCTAGTGATGTTATTGTTATTGGAGGAAAATCTCTGACCTCTAATTTACTAAAACAGCATAATCCCTAACAACAATCTATAAACACTTGTTTTTATAACACAAATAATATAGTCTTCACTCCTCATCAAGGAAACTTCTCTTTGCAATAGATGGAGACCAAAAGAGAAAACTGCAACCAATCAAAATGCCAACTTGCCGAGGCCAGTACCAATGGGTACTCTACGAAACACTCCTGGATTTAAGGCTGAGGGAACATTGTGGAAGGGGGGCAGAAAGAGTTTAAGAGTCAGAGCATCAGGGAGTTTGCTGTGAGATTGTATTTCCTTGTAATGTTTGAAAGTAAATCCATAAAGTCTCACCAACATGACTGCCCAAACATGTGGTGAACATGAATGAAACTAAAGACATGCTAATGAGATCAAGACTTGTCTCTGGCTGGCTTTTGGGAACCTGTTCCCCATGCTGGATTACCTTGGGCAGTCTTGATACATTGGGAGGAGCTTGGTCCTACCTCAGCTTGATGTCCCATGCTTTATTCAAGTCCATGGGAGGCCTGGCCCTTTCTGAATGGAGACAGAGGAGGAGTGGATGGGGAGGGGGCTAGATGGGAGGCAGGGGAAGGGCAGGAGAAGAGGAGGGAGAGGAAACTGTGCTTGGTATGCAAAATAGATAAAAAATATTAATTAAATAAAATGCAATTTAAAAAGACATGCTAATGTAGATGAGGAAAAGACTAAGAGGCCTCAACCCCACACAAAGTGCTACTGACTAAAGCCGGGAGCAGTAGAAATGACCTTTACTAGGGCAGAGCACACCAACTGGCTGTCCAGTGCTAAATGATCTGCCCTGAAAAGATGTGTATACGCAGCATTGAATGGATTCAAAGTTTCTCCTTAAGAATACATATGCAAATACATATATGCATGCAATAACAATTAGTGAAAAAAAGAGACCATGAATTTGAAGGAGAGTAGGGAGGGGTATGTGGGAATTTTGGAGGGAAAAAAGGAAAGTAAGAAATGCAATAAAATTATAATCTCAAAATTAAAAATGTAAAAAAAAAGAAAAAACTGATTTAAGGTTGTAAGCTTTTTTCTTTAAATTCTGCTGCATATTTTCATATTTCTCCTCTGATAAAATGATTATTGACTATATCCAGATGCTTAACATTTCACATTTGACCGTTCCAAGTTTATGTAGGGGGATATTTTAGGCTAGCTTTTCTTATTTTTTGTTAATTTCATTAGATTCTGTACATAGACACAAGGGATATTCTTTGTGGAATTATACATTACTATCTATATAACACATAAATACTAACATTTATATGTATATAATGATTATATGTGTTTTATTAATAATTAACATATACATATATAAATGTTTACATATATAGTGCATTATTTCTTATTCAAATATTCAACTTGCATTTGAATTCACATTTAAAATGTATATCGAGAGTAATTTAGAATAATGTATACGCATTTTGAAAAACATATGTAGTTATTTAATCATATAAGCAATAGTCCCAGCACTCAAAAAATGGAGTGTACCACACCTAGAAATTAGTTCTTCCTTCAGTTCAATTACCTCTTTATATTTATCTAGCATGCATGGTAGGAGGGCTCATGAGACCATGCCTCTACTGAGGAACTGTTGTAGTTGACGGCTGCTAATGAATTTTCTTTGTGCAGAGGAAGGTGGTGGTGGTGGTCTGGTACATTTCTCCTGCCGATCTGAATGAACTCATACCAATGCACACACAGGCAGCCCTGGACTGAGTGTAGGATAAAATAAATAAATAAATTAGAAAGGGAGTATAAACTTGGGGGAAGGGTGGGGGCGGTGATATCTATAAGTAATAGGAGAAAGAAAGCCAGGGGTAGATTTGATTTTAGGATATTGTATATGTATATGGAATTTTCTAAGTATAAATAAATCAAAATAAAACAATAAAAATAATAAAATATTTGTAACACTATCAGATTAATAATAAATGACACCCTATCATATTTTCTCAATTCCATTCACCTTGTGAGGAGTATGTGTAACATGTTAATCTGAGAAATTTATGAGATCAAGGAGAGAAGCCCACTGATAGAGTCCTCTAGAATTCCCTTAAACAAATAATTAAATACTCCAAAACTTCAATTCAAAGTATGAAATACCTCCACAGAAATTGCTGGTCAAGGAGTTCCCATAAAATTTCTAAACAAAACAGGCTTTTGCTATTATTCTTGGTTGCTCATCAGAAACTTTATTAGAACATATTTTGAAGATATCACATATCATAGATGCAAGATGTAAAGAAGTTAACATAGAACTGAGTTGGAAGTTTCCTTCTGGTTAACTAGTTCTTTAGTGCTGGATATTTCCCTGCAAGCCACCAGGGGAGTAAAGGATTCAATGATTACACTTATCTGTGACCCCTATGAAGAGCAATACTAATCAGACAGGCAAAATATCCCCACTATTGCAATAACAACATGACTGATATGGAGTAACAAACTGCTCTCTGAATAGATTTGAGGCCCATGCCACAAGAGGAAGGCCATGCCAGGTAATATAAATCTAGTGAAACAGTCAAAAATGACTGTGAGTAAAGGATATTGCAAGAACATAGGGCTGCTGCTTCACTAAACAGACATCGTATCACAGTTCTAATATATTTATACGCACAGACAAAGTGTACTCTTTAAACAGGGAGCCTCTTTTTGGGATAAACATAGGCAATTGCAGTGATTTGTATAAGATGTGGAGAATGAGTGGTTGTTGAGGACTCTATTTAATTATACCACAACCATAAGTTCAGAGGATGCAGGAAGAGTACAAGAGCTGGAAGATAGGGAACAGGGCTGTGAAATGCCATCTTCTAAGCACAAGACAGGCAATAATATCATGAACTCACAGCAACTCTATTTATTAGCACTGGGCCTACACAAGACTGGCTGATCAACATTCAGCTGGCAACAGGGCAGGGTCATGGAACCCTTCCATTTACTGTTGAAACTGTCAACCAGAATATTTTGGAAGCTGGAGAGGCACAATAGCCATTTGTGTCCCCACTGGTAACCCTGCCATAATGTACTTCTCTTAACCAGTGCTCACACAGATGCATCTAATTAAACTGAATGTGTCACAAAATAACAAAAGTCATAATTATGGATGAGAGATTTGTTGGGAAGAAGGAGGTTGGCAGACGTGAGAGGGAATAAAGTAAGAAGGCACAAGGAAGCCAGATGGTGGTGTGGCACGGCTTTAATTCTAGCACTAAGAGGCAGGGGCAGGCAGATCTCTATGAGTTCAAGGTCAGCATGGTCTACAGAGTGAGTTCCAGGCCATCCAAGGCTACACAGAGAAATCCTGTATCGAAAAAACAAAACAAACAAACAAAAAGGTGCAGGAGACTAACCAGAATGCCTTATGTAAATGTATTACATTGTCAAACAACAAAGTTCATTAATATACAGATAAATAAAAAAGAAAAGAATGAAACTTTTATAAACTTACCCAACAGTGAGGGAGGAGAAGGTCAAATGACCTTGAATTTCTGACCCCACTTCCTTTGATAAGGTGTGTGTCATCATCCCCAGTTTTAGGTGTTACTGGGGCAAAAATCCAGGGTGCTCTGCATGCTATGAAATGATTGGCAGTCATGCAGTTTATGACATAGAGAAAACTTCTTATAAAAAACTTGAGACCAAAAAAAGTGACAAAATAATATAAAAATCAATATTCAGGAAGCATAAAAAAACAAACACATAGACAGAGACAGGCAGATCACTAAGAGTTTGAGGCCAGCCTGGGCTACAGAGTGAATTTCAGGAAAGCCACAAAGTTACACAGAGAAACCCTGTTTTGAACCCCTCCCCCTCAAAAAAAAACCTCACTAAAATTATAATCTATATCTTTAAAGATGTAACAGTACAATACTCATTTAGTAATAGAAATATGATGCTATGAAATATAACTACTCCAAAGGCAAAGAAAGTTTTAGAAATAAGAAGAAAAGCAAAAATTGTATTAGTATCTTAGAGAAGAAAATTAATACTCCTACTAGAAATTAAGACAAAAAAAGAGTAACAAAATGAAAAAAAAAGAATGAAATGAAAATAGAATAACTTTCTACATAGAGGGGCTGATGAATAAGAGCACTTAAGGAATATAATAGGAATGATTCCTTTTTAAAATTTTATAATTAATTTAATTTTATGTATCAGCCACAGATTCCCCTGTCCTCCCTCCTCCCACCCTCCTCCGCCCTCCCCCAATCCATCCCCCATTCCCATCTCCTCCAAGGCAAGGACTCAAAACCTGGGGATTCAGCTTAGCCTGGTAGATTCAGTTGAGGGAGGTCCAGTCCCCTCCTCCCTGCACCAAGGCTGAGCAAAGTGTCCCAGCATAGGTCCTAAGTTCCAAAAAGCCAGCTCATGCACTAAGGACAGGTTCCTGTCCCACTGCCTGCGTGCCTCCCAAACAGTTCAAGTTAATCAACTGTCTCACTTATCCAGAGGGCCTGATCCAGCTGGGGGCTCCTTAAGCTATTGGTTCATAGTTCATGTGTTTCCACTAGTTTGGCTATTTGTCCCTGTGTTTTTTCCAATCATGGTCTCAATATCTCTTGCTCATATAATCCCTCCTCTCTCCAGCTGGTTGGACTCCTGGAGCTCCATCTGGGGCCTGGCTGTGGATCTCTGCATCTGCTTCCATCAGTCAATGGATGAGAGTTCTAATGAAAGTTAGGGTGTTTGGCCATCTGACCACCAGACTAGGCCAGTTCAGGCTTTCTCTCGACCATTGACAGTAGTCTATTGTGGAGGTATCTTTGTGGATTTCTGGGGACCTCTCTAGCGCTTTGCTTCTTCCTATTCCCATGGCGTCTTCATTTATCATGGTGTCTCTTTCCCTGTTCTCCCTCTGTTCTTGATCCATCTGGGACCTCCCATTCCCCTAAGCTCTCCTTCCTCCTACCCTTGCCCTTCATTACCTCCTCCCACGTCGAGTTTGTTCATGTAGATCTCATCCATTTCTCTGTCATTGGGCGATCCCTGTGTCTTTCTTAGGGTCCTCTTTACTAGTCATCCTCCCTGGAGTTGTGAGTAGCAGTCTGGTCATCCTTTGTTTTACATCTAGTATCCACCTATGAGTGAGTACATACCATGTTTGTCTTTCTGAGGAAATTACAAAGAAAAATTTGATGGACATTATTTTGATCATTGAAGCAACAGGAAGCTAGGCATAATTAAATAATTCATACTAATGTTGTTTAAAGTTCTCATAATATCACTGCAAAGAATATGTTTGAAATAATTTAATAGGTTAGACATGAGTACATACAAATATACACATGCACAAGGATAAATGGTTAATGCTTATTATTCATTAATTTCACATTTATAAATGTATTCATTCTCTAATATTTACCTATAATAACAGTGCAATACTTGGCTGCAATTTTTTTTTCCGTCATGGGAGAATTGTGCAAAATGTGAGAAGCTTAATTTATGTTCACAAGTAGACTATGCAAGGTGGTAATGAGAGCTGGTTGCAGAACCCTGTCCTTGGAGAGTTTCACTCTTGGTTTGCTCCCATGGTTAAAAAAGAAATAATAAGATGAAAAATATTGTCTTTTGATTAATGAATGCTCATACTCTATAGTCATTTTCAATCGGGGCTGGAACAGAAGGGTTCCCCGTTGAGAGATACAGGAATTATATTCTCATTGGAGGCATAAGGAAACAGTCACAAATACTCTGCTTTTACAATGGCCACTTTTCCCAAATAGTTCTGTTTGCACACAGCACCCTAGTGCCATCCAGATACTTCTGGATTGAGCCGTGACCACATCTTTTGCTTTAGTTCCTGTTGAGGCATAAGAACTCCAAAAGCATATAAAGACAGGTAGGGGGAATGTTCAGGGGGCTTTTAAAATAACAACCCAAGGTCCTTCTTCATGTTCTGTTCAAAGTCTTGTTTTCTATACTTAAATACTTTTTGTTAATGATAACAAATGGCTCCTAATTTTACTGCTGGATTTTTCTACTATTGCTGAGTTTAACAAAGAGTGTAGAATGTTTATATTTCCACTGTAGGTAAATATCTCTACTTAAGATACACTGTCCTGGCTGTGAATTCAATGCTAGTGAATAGAAAAAATATATAAATATTAGGATTTTTTAAAACAGAAATGCACATGAAATCAAGTTACATAGTAACTGGTTTTTGAAAATGTGAGAAAACTTACCTTTTAAAAGCAACTAATATGGGATATGCATTAGTTACATGTGGTGAAGCAGCATGACCAAGGCAATTAATAAAATAAAACATTTAATTGAGCGCATGGTTTTAGAGGGTTAGAGTGTATGACAACAAAGAAAGGCATAGTAGCAGGAAATGTATGCAGCAGCTGAGACCTTGCATCTTACAAACAAGAGGTAAAGAGCACACACATAGGATGTCAGAAGACTCTTGAAGCCTTAAAGGGTACCCATGAGATACACCTGCAGCAAAGTTACTCTCGCTATTCCTCCAACGGTTTCAGCAACTGGGGAGCAAGAATTCAAACCTATGACCTTATGGTGGTCATTCTCATTCAAAACATCACAGAATATTTTTTGCATATGTAATATACAGAAATAAAAATAACAGGATGTAGCTGTAGACATGTATTAAAAGCATGTAGTTACATAAGGAACACGGTTAAGCATTTCCCTTGTTGCATTCAAGGATTGGGTTGTAGACACATCTGGTATCATACATCTGCAAACATCCTAAAATAGCACAGCACTGAGAAATGGTCAGGCTTGAGTAAGTTAAGCATCCAGTTTGGGGATCCAGTTTACCTCCTCTGTACCAAGCATTTTATAGCTGACTTTAGCTGTCTCACATCCTTTGAAATGAACCATCATAATACACTTTTGAAATTAGTCTGTTGTTAACAGTTTTCTAGCCATTTCCTTACAGCCGTAAACATTTTCTTTCCTATATTACATTCCATTAGATGAAGTTTACCATACAGAATACAACTTTTATGTTTTTCTATAAACTATGGACAGAAAAAGAATACAACTAAAAGCAACAAAATAGCTTTATGTTTGAACTAACTCACCTTTGATTAAGTCACTTTCTTCTTAATCCTTTTCTCAAACCCCTTCTGTAAATAGTTGAAGAGGTAGATTTACAGAAATCAGAAGGTATTTGGCCTCCTCAAGCTGCCCTCTGGCAAATAAGAGCATTGGTGCCAAGGGACACTTTAAAAGGCCTTTCTTCTTGAATTTGTGCTTCTGTGTGATGTTTAACTACTTAAAGTTTGTTTTTTGTCACTTGCTTTTTTTTTTTTTTTTTTACCAAATAGTGGAAATTTCCATCTCATCTGAATTTTTCTTTCATTTCCCTTGATTGTGTACTGTGATCTTTATGGATGTTTATTAGGCAGTGCAATTATGATGCTTTCTTCTTAAATTTCTGTTTGGCCTTCTAACGTGTATAAAAAGGATTGTAAGGCCATTGTGGCAGCATGTCTGTAATCTCAGTACTCTGAAGGTGAGGCAAGGAGGACTATGAGTTCCTCATAAACATGATCTATAGAATAATTAATAGTTATTTTACTTATATCTAGTGTGTTGATTTGTTCTGGCTTCAGGACTAGATGGTTTTATAATGTTTGAGTTTACTCTCCAAAATGTCTGTGTGAACTAGATTACATAACACATCTCTTTGTAGAACAAATAAAATACCCTGCAAGTGTTTTTTGTAACAACATGGCAAAAATGACAGAGCATAAGATGGAAAGAATGTAGCCCACATTTGCATATTTCCTTATATACCTTTTTTTCCTAAGAAGGAGAATATAATTTGTATATCTTTAAAGATAATAGACAAAGAACAATAACAATAAATTCTAGTTAGCAGAAAGAGATATGAAAGCAATATAATTGATAATTTTCAAGTTTATTTCTTATTGAATGTATTAAATAATTAAAGACAGTTTGGGGCTTCTGGAATGTAGATTCCAAAATAGACTATCCCACTGAAACTAGTAAATTAGTTCTATAATTATCACAGACAAATAACAGCAACAACAACTTACTCCAAAAGATGGAGATATAGTCTACCATGCAAACTTAAGTAGGCATTGGGAACTATTATCACCATTATACAGCTGAGGGTTCTGAGAAAGCACTTGTCATAAAATATCATTGATAGAAAGCATGAACTCAATGTTAAGCAAGACTGTACTGTCTTGAAATATGATCATGAACATGTTGAAGAAAATACCTCTCCTTTGATGATGCAGAGACTCATACTTGGTCAGTGCTGACAGGCAATGACTTTTGAGCACTCAGTCTGAAGTGGTCAAGGTCCAAAGCATGTAATGCACAAGTAGCAGGTGGACTGTAAGTGCCAGAGGAAAGGAGGGTTATGAAGTGTTATCTTCTGGATATGACACCATCACTGAAAACATGAGCAAAGAGAAGTTTTTGCTATCTGTATAAGAGTAGGCCCTTCTATACTCTATCATGGATGAGGGAGGTGCCCATAAGGCCCCAGTTCTTCAGTGATTGACTTTTACAAATCATGGTTGACCAGGGAGTCATTTTCTTAAATAGTGTAGCAACTTGTAGGTTTTCCACACTTTAGTGAATACCCTGTACTCATGCTCATGCAAACACTCCCAATTAAAGTCTTTCTCCCTCTTTCTCTCTTTTTCTTCCTTCCTTCCTTCCTTCCTTCCTTCCTTCCTTCCTTCCTTCCTTCCTTCCTTCCTTCCTTTCCTTTCTCTCTCTCTATTACTCTCTCAAATGCACACACATACATACACACAAACACACATTAGAGTAGAAAATAAATAGTTGAAAGAAATAAGTCAACAGGTATGTGTTGGGAGTAAGACAGCAATGGGGGATTAAGTACTGCAATATATTTTATACGTTTATGAAGTTACAAAAAACAGTGAAAATGAAATTACATTTCCCTTCATAACTTTATAGAAACACATACTTTTGAAATGTACCCCAAACTTTTGTAATAATGAATAAAATATGCTTTTCTAAATTTATGCCTATCTGAGTTTCTATGTCATCATTTCAAAACTGCATTCACTGGCTTAGCAAGCATTTTCAAATAATGTTCCTTTTCCTTTTATCGTTGATTTTACATTCTCCTTATATTATAACTGTGGACAATTTTCTAACCTAGACTTGTAAAAATTTCTACCCACGATGCTTAGTGATTACTTCCTCAAATGAATAGGTGATAATATGCTTTGGAAATGCAAAATGATCTCCAGTAAGGCGAAGAACCTAAGCGGATCATCATTATGCACATAATCCACTATTTTCAATTATCCATGCCACTGGTTTGCCACTTTAGCATGACTAATAAAAAGTTATTATTATTGTTGTTTCTTATTTTTCTCTATTGAATTACAACTATGAACAATTCACAAAGAAAATGAACGATCCACACCATCTCTAATTACTACTGTCATTGATTTATTTGAAGCGGGTAATACACAATTGCCACACTTTGGTTAATGATTTAGCCTTGCAATTAGATATGCATAGGGCTTGAAATACACTTCTCACATCCTTGATTTTTTTCCCCCCCTCTGGAAAGAATTTTCTTAGGATCACTGCTTAAGATGTGTTTTTACTACATGTGACAGATCTGTTCACTGGCTACCAAGCAGCACTTCCTGTCATCTTGTGCTTATGGTGACTGTATTTATGTGTGGCAGGCAGGCATACTGCAATTCTACTGAAAACTCTTGCCCAACTCCACTGTTACATTCAGTGGATAATTATGATATTAAGTCTACTGTGGGGATTTCTAACCCTTTATACTTTAGTAAATGTATAATCAGCACATGGCAACATTTAGACCCAATTCATATGACTTCCACACTTGATTAAAATTCATGAAAAATATATTTAATCATAATCTTTGATTCTTAGGGGGTACTGGAGCAGTAAAAAAAAATGCAACAGGAAAATAAACAATCATTGAGTAAAAAAAAAAAAATGTAAGACCCTTGGATGCTTGAACTAAGGTAAAGTCTGAATCCTCAATGGTATCACTGAGCTGTTGAACGTAAGCTGTCCTACTTGTTATGTGGACAGCAATTATCTTCTTGCTTTTAGCCACTTTTGGTCTTTTTAATATTTTTTATGTACTTTGTCTTTTCATTGATAGATTTATAAAGTTTCAGTCCATCATTTATTCCCCAAATTCCTACTTGAAAATGTTTTTCTTAACGCCATTTATGGATATACACTATTTTTTTTCTTTGTCATTAGGGCCAATAATTGTCACCTTTGGTTTAGATTTCCTCCCAGTTTGGAACCCATCCTCTCTGCAAGAAAAGACAAGATTAAACAGATTTCTTCCCAGTTATTCAAATTGAACTAAATTTGTTTAATTCAATTAATGAAAAGTTTCGTGCAGATTCCACACCATTGTGCTATGACTGCAATGTCCAGCATTTGGAATTTTCTTCAGACTGGGTTTCACTGGCACAGCAATGGTAACTGAGGGCGAACCAGCTTGGTGAGCTAGCTTCGAGCTTCTGAGTTGTTAGTGGTTCATGTTGTGAGGCCTCTGTGTTAACTTTTGGGGTTTTGCTTTCCTTCACTGTAAAATAGAAAAAATACTGATGGAGATGAATGTGAATGTAAAAATCATCTCATCAGATGCTGTCCTTGGTTCTTCCAGTGCCTTTTCAAGAAATACAGCATGAAGTAGCTTAAAGAGGAGGGAAAATGGCCACAATCATGACGGTTCCTCAGAAAGACGGTGGAGAATTAAGAGCACCAAGTCCTTTTACCCCTTTGCACCTAGATTTTATGATTTTACATCTGGTGTCTTTTGCACTAGTAGGAGGCACACAATGAATCATTGTTGCACGGTCATTAACATAATGCCCTGGTATAGATTTATCAGCAGATTTCCCGTTTGATAAACTGTTGGCATGTAAATATTTCCTTGAAGAAATTCCAGTCCAGCTGCTTTTGTTTACAAATCTATCAATGGCTAAAACCATTGATTTCATTTGGCCTGTTTCTGAATTATAATTATATGTCTAATTGTGAATTAATTATAAAAGAGAAAGATAAAACCACATAATAAACATTTCTCTACTTCTGAATTTGTGCCAGATTTTCTCTTACTCTTGAATCATGAAATCTCACTTTCATATGCCACAAACTTACATTTTTGTGTTTTGAAATGTATTTGAAAATATTGATTCCCAGAAGAGTTCTGATTCCCATGATTTCCTTTCTTCTCTACGGCACTTCACCATTCCAAGGTTTAATTAAGATTAGATTTTTATATGCCAGTCACACTAACATCTAAACTGGCCTGAGTATTAAATAGTTGCATCTTTCCAAGTTTTTTCTCATAGGCAATCAAAATGATTCTGTGTGAGTTTTTTACCTTTTCTTTCATAAACCACAATGACTAAATATAAACATTCACAAACTCATAATAATATTCAAAACAATTGAGCAGGTTTCTGTTACTGATTACTTTTGAATTAATCAATAATGCAATTCCATTCACATGGAAAGATCATCTATTTGTATACCAGGCTTTTCCTTTTGGGTCACAAACCAGCTCCCAAAATCAGGACACAGAGACTTATTAGTTTTGAAAGCTCAGCCTAGCTTGGGCACATTTCTGGCTAGCTCTTTTAACTTAAATTAATGTTTTTCTTTATCAATGTTTTGTCTAAGGGCATATTACCTTTTCTTACTTTCTTGCTGTCTTTATGTCTGTCTGTCTGATGGCTGCCTGGCTTCTTGCCTTGTCTCTTGTCTCCTCCTTATTCTCTGGTCTCCTCACTTGATTTCTCCTATCTATTCTCTCTGCCTGTCAGCCCCACCTATCCTTTTCCTGCCTAACTATTGGCTGTTCAGCTTTTTATTAGACCAATCAAGTGCCTTAGGCAGGCAAGGTTAAACAAATGCAATACATCTATACATAATTAAATACACATCATTACATCATTAAACAAATTCAGCATAAACAAAAGTAACACACCTTTACACAGCCAAAGTAACATTTTGAAGCATAAACAAATGTAGCACATCTTGGCCCAGTTAAAATAATAATCCACTCCTGGAGCTCTACATGGTGCCTGGCCAAGGATCTCTGCATCCACTTCCATCTGTTATTGGATGAGATTTCTAGTACAACTGTTAAGGTGTTTGGCCATCTGATCACCATACTAGGTCCGATCAGGTTTTCTCTTGACCATTGCCAGCAGTCAACAGAGGATGTATCATTGTGGATTTCTGGGGACCTCTCCAGCACTCTGCCTATTCCTGTTCTCATGTGCTCATCATTTATCATGGTCTGTTATTCCTTGTTCTCCCTTTCTGTTCTTGATCCAGCTGGGATCGCCTGCTCCCCTAAGCTTTCTTTCCCTCAAATCTTGCCCTTCATTACTCCCACTGTGGTCCAGGTTGTTCATGTAGATCTTATCCATTTCTCTGTCATTGGGTGATCCCTGTGTCTTTCTTAGGGAATCCAATTTTCGAGAAAGAGGAATGACTGTAAGAGTGAGAATTGTTGAGACCAAGATTGGAAAAGCACAGGGACAAATAGTCAAATGAATGGAAGAACATGAATTATGAACCAAAACCTGTGGAGCCCCCAGCTGGAGCAGGCCCTCTGGATAAGTGAGACAACTGAATAGCTTGATCTGTTTGGGAGGCATCCAGGCTGTGGGACCAGGACCTGTCCTTAGTGCATGAGCTGGCTGTTTGGAACCTTGGGCTTACACAGGGACACTTTGCTCAGCCTGGAAGGAGGGGACTGGACCTGCCTGTACTGAATCCACCAGGTTGAATTGAATCCCCAGGGGAGTCTTGGCCCTGGAGGACATGGGAATGGAGGGGAGGGGCTGGGGGGAAGGTTGGGGCAGGGGCAGGAGTGAGGAGGAGGCCAGGGGTACCCATGGCTGATGTGTAAAATTAAAACATAAATATAATAAATAGCAAAAAAATAATATTCCACAACATATATGCCTCATATCAATTGAAGGGCATTTTATCATTCATTGTGTCTCCAGAAACTAAGTACATATACTCACCTTGGATAACCAGTGAAAGAGTTTGTGTATGCTAAGTGATATTTTATTTGTGCTGAAATGTAATTTTATTTGTATGTTAATAAATAAAGTTGCCTGGGGATCAGAGCTAAATGCAAGCCATTTAGTAGAAGTCCATTGGTGGTGGCAGATGCCCTTAATCTGATCACATGGCAGGCAGAGTCTCTTTGTAATCAAGGGCAGAGCCAAGCAGTACTTGTTCAGTGTACCTTTAATCCCAATATGAACCATAGAGACCTAGGTCTGTGTAGACAGGCAGTGACGAGGAAATCATATGGTTGAGTTTAGAGCCAATGAGAAGGTAGAACAGAAAGGCAATTAAAAAGTCAGGTCACACAGGAGAAGGTCTCTCTCTCAGGCTGAGACAATGACTGGTAAGCTAAAGGTAGTCTTGGGCTTTGCTAGTGCTCTGATCTCTTAGGCTTTAACTCTGTATTTGGCTCTGTATTTCTTATTTACTAAGACCCTTTAGAATTTTATCTACAACCACCAGATGGAAGGAACATTGAACAAGTACCATTCCCAAGTAATGGCTGTACTTTTGTTCCCAGTAAAGGAAAGGGATATGAGAAACATCAGAAGGTGGTGAGGAGATCAGAAGTACTGTACTCTTTTCGTAAAGTAGGAGCTCTCATGGCTTCCTATTTCCAAAGCCTCTGCTCTGTCTTGCCCAGAGGTCATTCACAGGTGTGCAGATCAGTGGCACAAAGTCACCAAGACTTGTAAATCAGCTTGAAATATCAAGATAAGAAGTCTCCAGTCCAGAATTACAGTCTCATTAATGTCTGTGGCAGTAGAGACATAAGCTAAAGAGTGCAATCCATTTTCTCAGACAGAAGTGGGGATAGCTGAAGTCTGCTGGACTCCTGAGAGGCAGTCAACACTTTTGACTTGATTTCTCTTTGGGTGTAAGTTGCGTGACATCAAAGTGCTAATGCAGGCACCTCCTCAGCCCGCTCAAAGAATTCTTGCAGCTACTGCAACAATAATAACAAAGGCTAATGGGTCACAGGGCTGTTTGACACTTCACTAGGAACTTTTAAAACATCATATCATTTAACTCTCAACCACTCACTTGAGGTAGGTGCTAAATTGCTCTTTTTGAAGAAAAGAAACGTGTGCCATTTTGTTGCTGTTGTCTGAAGAGCTAACGAATTTGCATGGCAGCCTCAAAATTCAAGACAGTTCATTGTAAGTTTCCAAGCTTTGCTCTTAAATATTTATTGTCTTAGACATTTTCTTCATTACTTCAGCCTTTTATACTAACTCTGATTTGGGGAGGTATCTAGGAAGTAGGCTAGGCAGGCCTACTATAAATTTGTAGTCATATTTTGTAGATGTAATTCTAAACAGTCTTATTAAATAAGAAACACAGAGCCAAATGCAGAGTTAAAAGCCCAGAGATCAGAGCAGTAGCCAAGAGCTAAGACCACCTTATCTTACCACTCACTGCTGCCCTTCCCCTGAGAGAAAGAGAGACCTTCTTCCTCTGTCCTGTCTTTTTATTGCCTTTCTGTTTTGCCTTCTCATTGGATCTAAACACAACCACATGATTTCCTCATCACTGCCTGTCTGTACAGACCTCCAGGTCTCCATGTTCGGTACTGGGATTAAAAGTTCAGGTCACCTTTCTTTGGATGTGTCCTTGACCACAGAAACTCTGCCTGCCTTGTGATCAGATTAAGGACGCTTGCTACCATTGCCTGACTCCCGCTTATGGCTCATTATGACTTCGGGCTTGTTTGTTTTTTAAGGGAGCATTGCACTATGAAGCCCTTCCTGGCTTGTAACTGTCTATATAAACCAGGTTCACCACAAATTCACACAAATTCTGTGTGGTGGTATTGTGTTCCCCAACATATTGTGCACTCTAATAAACTTATCTCAGGTCAGAGACTAGAACAGCCACAATATTAAACATAGAGGTTAGGCAGTGGTAGCACATGACTTTAATCCCAGCACTCGAGAGGCAGAGCCAGGTGGATCTCTATGAGTTTAAAGCCACACTGCAAACAGCCAGTCATGGTAACACACACCTTTAATCCCAAGAAGTGAACTTTTCATCCCAGGAAGTGATGTCAGAAAGCAGAAAGGATTATAAGGTGTGAAAACTAGGAACTAGAAGCTTTTGCCTGGTTAAACTTTTAGGCTTTGAGCAGCACAGTTCAGCTGAGATTCATTCTGGATGAGGACTGAGAGGCTTCCAGTCTGAGGAAACAGGATCAGCTGAGGAATTGGCAAGGTGCGATGGCTGTGGCTTATTTTGCTTCTCTGATCCTCCAGCATTCACCCCAATACCTGGCTCAGGTTTGACTTTATTAATAAGACCATTTAAGATTTATGCTACACTTCTGCCCCATGAGTGTGGGCATTAAAGGCATTTGTACCCAGGCCTGGCTTATTTGAGATAGTCTGAAATTTTATCATCATGCTGAGTCCCACATAAGCCCTACATTGAATGTCACTTTCATAATCAAGTGTTTTATTTTTATTTCTTAATTTTTATGTAATTCGAGTAAGGTAATTTTAAAGAGGAAAAAAACCAAAGCAGAGTTTAGACAGCATAAACAGCCCAATCTGGAATATACCAAACAATATGTGACTGTGCTTGTTCACTATCATCCTGCCAAGAAGTAGAAAGGCTTGCTTAAAGTCAAGTGTATTCCAGTTTTAAGTTGAAATTTTGTTGTTTCATGAAGGCCTGCAATAACCAACACTAGTCTCAAAAATTTACATTTAAATCCCTGGAAAGTCACTACTGGGGAGGGAAACCAAAGACATAACAGTCAAAGGCCCAGAGCATCGCACCACTTCACAAACCCTACTTTTGCATAAATCATTTTGACAGAGTTTCCAGCTGTTTATACTACACAGAGCTCATTTGGCCACACTATATTTAATGAACTTATGCCACAAGCAACTTTCCAAGTGATGATAACTAAGAAAAACAGTGACAACCTGAAATATGTAAACTTGACAAATGGGTGAATAAAAATCCTACAGGTTGTGTAAATGCAATCCCTCCATCATGAAAACAGAATGGCTAATGGCTATTCCACGCTGCATTAGCCCACACTAAAAGGCCTACTTACTCAGCATACAGGAATAACTACCTCGAACATTATTGAGAGTTATGCAACAACACATAGAGGATAATACTTTCCTGTGGAAGAAAGTTAGAAGTTATAGGCCCACTATTCATTTGAGTTTGAATTACTGTTGGATTTGGCAGTCTTCTACAGGAGTCTCATGAATATGTATCCAGGAGTCAAATATGGAGCAAAGTCCATAAAGTAATTTAGACATCTCAAAATACTGTGTATCTAATTTTACAATTTCCACTTTTGTTAAATAATGAAATGTAAAAATAAGAAAATATTCTTTAAAATTAAAAATGCAAGTCAAGCCATCTACGGTATTTGTGGATTAGAATTATAGCTACTATAACTCTGGTTGTTTTTTCCAAACATACTTTAGCAATTACCCATGCTTTCTCCAAAAATATGAAGAAATAGATTGTTAACAATTGTTAATTTGAGGACTGAGCTAGTTTCATTTTATCTTAAAAGTCTTTTTCAATAAAACTGATAACAAAAACCAGAATTTTCTGTTTTTCCTTGTTTGTTTTGTTTTTGAAGTAGGGTACCCTGGCCTGGAGCATCATAGAGAACATGTTCCACTCATTAATTTCCTTAGAAGTTAGTGATTTTAGAGAGTTACAATATTTATTTTAGAAAATATATGTAATAATAAACTTTGACAAGAAAAAAGAAAATTTCAACTCTCCAAGCAAATTATTATAAGAACACATGAAAATATTTAATATTAAACATGAAGTTTTAATTTTAGGTAAAGAATACTGATTCAAAGATTAATACAAATTATCGAAGCTATCCATATGGAAAAATTGAGAGTTCAGATGGATCTAAGTCCATCTGAACCTAAAGCCAATGGCTTTTTGCTATACAGACTCTAAATCAAGTGATATGTTATTGAATTAAAATTCACAAAGGAAAAATGAAATTTCAGTGAAAACCTTTAGGTGGAGAACAAAAGATGAGAGATAGAAAAGTCAAACATGTAGTAGGTTTCAGGGCAGACAAACAATACATGGAATGCTTTCTTAATGTATGGCTTAAAGCAGGCAGCTTCATATCAGTAAAGAGAGAAGACAACATCTGTTAGTTTTATTCTGCCAGGAACAGGCTGTCTGTCAAATTCTTGACTTGTCTTATTAAATATTTCATCATGGAAAATGTAGAGGAATCAATATGGGGAACTGCATCTCAGAACTCCATTATGATGACTAAAGAAAATTGGGAGTGGGAACAAAATGATCTTTGGGAATAAGTGACCATGACATTTTTTTGAGTATATTAAAACCAAAGAATGGAAGGCTAGGGTTCACTAAACATGTACCCAGAACATTATAAAAATTGTCTTCAAAAGGTTGAAAGAAAGATAGTTACATTTCTGTTGTTGAAACTATAAATGAGCATGTCTTAAGAGAAATGAATTATAAGAAATAAACTTCTGGTGTGTAATATCACAAGGGTTAGTTTCTGTAAGCCGTATTAATGCATTGCAGTAAATGATATCACATGTATAAAAGTGTTTTCAACTAGAAATCCAATATGTATGAAGTACACGTGAAGTACACTGTGATGATATAATAATTATGCTGAAATGTGATTTTATTTGTATGTAAATAAACAAAGTTTGCCTGGAGATCAGAGGTCATAGTGATCCAGGGACAACAGTCAGGTGGTGGTAGCCCACGTCCTTAATCCAATCACATGGCAGGCAGAGTCTCTGTGTGGTCAAGGACATAGCCAAGCATGGTGACAGGAACCTTTAATCTCAATACCAACCAGAGACCATGAGGTCTGTATAGACAGGCAGTGATGAGGAAGTCTGGGCTTAGAGCCAATGAGAAGGCAGAGCAGGAAAGCAATAAAAAGACAATTCACACAGGGAGAAGTGCTCTCTCTGGGGAAGCAATGATGGCCAAGTGGTAAGACAAGGTGGTCTTGGCTCTTCCCTAGTGCTCTGATCTCTTGGGCTTTTAACTCTGTATTTGGCTCTGTGTTTCTTATTTAATAAGACCATTCAGAATTTTGTTTACAGTGCATAGCTGATATAATATATATTAGGATACATATATGATATACATTAGACTTACTCATACTAGTTGAGAAAGAAACTTCAGACATAGATGAAACATCAGTTCAGGTGTCTGTTCTTTGTCATGCATGAATGGATACACAGAACTCTAAATACAGACACTTTCTGTATCTTTAGCCTGATTTGTAGCCATCTCTTTGGTATACTTGACTGTATCCTTCAGACTTCATTTTTCTCTCAGCATTCTGCAGAGTAAAGATCAATATAACTCTGCCTTTTATGTAGTTGTACAAAGTCATGACTATTTGTGCCATATTTGGACATATCTCAGCTTATAAATTGAATAATTTATTAAAACAATGTTTTCACAAGCATAACTTTCCCACAGTATGAATGCTAGGCCCACGTGCAATGCTAAACCACATTCATTTTACACCAGTGCCTGAAAAATCACATATATGGTAAACCACGTGTATTTTAAAGCACATACACTCTAACATAATCCTAACATGCATCATAAACAATACTCCACGATGGTTGATAAAATACTGTCTGTTTTCTATTTCTACATTCTCTTTCAATTTCCCTAATTTAATTGCAAACTGAAGCCACTGGCTATACTACAGGGGAGAAAGTCTCTTCTGTCTAATCCTTATACCTTGAGTTTCAACTGTTTTTTCATGCTTTTCTTTCTGCCTATTGAAAACTACCATTTTCCTTTCTATTTTTGAATAAAATTGTATTGGTAATATATTGATCTTAAATTGCATTTTCATGCTGAAGCACTTTTTGTGTGCCTATACAAGTTTAAATTTGTGGAACATATATTCGTCATATTTATTAGTGTCTGTAATCAGGCCCTCCCTAGCATCTATGACCACTATTATCCACCATAAGATAAAAACATTGTCATTTCTGGAAATAAGCTAGGTGTGTTCCTGAGGTACTCTGTACAGTATGCCTATTTCATGTTTCTTTAGGATTTCCTATCTAGTCTCTTCTTGGAAATGTCAATTCTCCAGAAAAAAAAAAAAAATTGTAATATGTGGTCTCCAATTGCCCAGGTTCTTGGTCATTTGCAATAGTTTGCTTTTAATCTATACACTTCCACACAGGCACACAGCTACTCCATACATGAAGCTTTTTCACCCGAATTAATGAGACCTTCTATTATAACTGAAAATAATCAGCAAGCAAACATTTGTAGTTATCTTAGAAAACAATAACTCAAAACTTCTTCAGAAGGTTATGTAGACAGTGTTGGTATAAATTCCTCAATTCATGAAACTGCATTGTGTGAATATATTTCCATTTGATACATACATACATATATTTTTTTTGGGGGGTGGTGGTAGTTCAAGACTGGGTTTCTTTGTATAGCCTGGAACTCACTCTGTAGATCAGGCTGGCTTGAAACTCAGAGATCCACCTGTTTCTTCCTCCAAGTGGAGGGATTTATGGCATGTGTCACAACTGCCCGGCTTCATTAGATACTTTTATGTTGAATAAGTTAGCTATGAAATCATACTTAAAATTGCATCATCACCTAATAACTGAATATACTGCCTCCCTGACTTAGAAACACATAATAATAAAACATTTAGACACATCGAGTATTTTTAAAATAAAAATATTGGAATCAGTGATATAAACTCATCTGTGTTCATACGTGAGAATACAGTATGTTATATTTCTATCAAGTTTTATTTTATGAAAGTATTAAAAATCTTCATGATTTGTGTTTTTCATTAAGGCTAAAGTGTGGTAATATTTTGCATTTGTAGAGTTAATTACTTTTTATATTATTATTATAAGTAATAACTAAATTATACCTCTCAATTTTTGAATATGAATTCAAATAAGTTAATTCCTTGATTCCATAGCTCCACATTGTGGACTCTGTCCTAAGAAATACACCAAAATGCTCAAAGATGTTCATTACACTATTATTCATAGAGAAAAATAAATGTTATGTAATATATTAAAATATAAATATAGTTCCTTAAAAAAACAGCAATATTATTCTGCCAGTACTCTAGCTATTAATAATAATACATTTGAATCTTTGCATATTTCATCAAGCTAAAATCAGGATGATTTTGTTGAATTATGTTAATTACATTAAGGAATTTGGGTTGTTGTTTAGTTGGGTTTTTTGTTTTTTGCTTTTTTTTTTTTTTCCTGAGGAAGGGTAGACTTGTAATAAATAAACTCTACCATGGATGATGTTAGACAGCCAAAAGTATGCTAAAGATCTGCATTAAGTCTTGAAGTCCAAGTTAGTACATAGTTTTCAGCTTCTCAGAGAGAAACCACACAACAATTCACACTGGGAGCTTGTCAGAGCCACAGCCTGGTCGGAGATGTCTGCTACTCCGGAAAAACAAATTGAACCAACAGGGGAAGCCATAAGTTTGAAATCTTAGAAAAAGTCAACAAAAGCTCATGAACAATTTGGATGCCTGAGAAGTTACACTTCAGGAATGGGATAGTCCCAAATTTGAAAACCTGAGTTCATCTCCAGAGCCCACATGAGGGGAGTAAAGTGCTTCTCACAAGTTTCCTACGACCTCACGTGTGTACACACACACACACACACACACACACACACACACACACACACACACAGAGCTTTTTATTATCTTTTTGAGATTTTATTGTAATCATATCATTTGCCCCTTTCATTTGACCTTTCACAGCCTCCTCTATAAATCCCTGCTTCCTTTTTGAGCTCATGCCTCTTTTTTTTCATTAATTGTTGTTACATAAACATACGTGTGTACATACATGCATATCTCTAAATTTAGAAACAACCTTCTAACTCTGAATAATGCTTTTATATGTGTAGGGTATTTTCTCTGGTTTAAATCATGTTTGCAAAGACTTGGGGGAAAGCAATTGTTTTCTCTTGACAGGTAAATTTCTGCTTGCTTATTTGTTTAGTTTTATTTTGCTTTGTTCCTTGACACATGGCTTCATTCTGTAGCCTTGGTGAACTCAGGGTGGTCCTTTAGTTTAGCATTCTGCATAGGGTATTACCAGAATGAGCACTCCACCAAATCCAGTTTTTGAATAAGCAGTTCTTAAACATGGAAAAAGCAAGACTTAAATTTGTTTAGTCACCGGTTGCTGCTTATTTCAACTTGCCTTCTGTTCTATCTATTTAAGTTTAACATGTACTAGATGTCTTAATCTGGAAAAATAGAATATGGCCACATGCCAATAAGTAAATTGATAGGTGTTTTCAAAGAAAATGCCTTGCCATTTTTCTTTCTTTAAAGGTTGTGAGACACCTCTCACAGCCCTGAGGCAGGGGGAGGGGGCTTGGACCTGCCTCTACTGAATTTGTACCTGGCTCTGCTGATTCCCCATGGGAGGCCTTACTTTCTTGAAGAAGGGAATGGTGAGTGGGTGGGGGAGGGGAAGGCTGGAGGAGCAGAAGGAGCGAAGAGGAGAATCTGCAATTGGATTGTAAAAATGAATAAAAAAATTCTTAATTAAATAAAAGTTGGACAGACCTAGCGGAATATGTCTGTTGAAGCCATTTATGACTATTTATTTAAAAGAGGTGGCAAGACAATAGGCATTTTTTAATAAGCAGACAAAGATGGTTTTATATATCAGAAGACTTGATTTAAATGATTGTCTAAACAATTCATATAGAGGTAGAAATGGAAACTGTTATGTGCTAGTAATGCTGCAAATGTTTGGAAAAAAACAATATTGATATTGGCTTTCTCATAAACATTTCAGTCACTATTTTCTTTAACTGTTCCTAGTAGGTTCACTTCATGAAGAAATTTCTGTAAAATCCGAACAACAAATGAGTCTTTATAAGGCATTTCATTGATAATTTAGTAAAAAGAGTGGAAATACTCTACACTTTTCTCCAATGCCACCACCGCTCATAAATCTCTTTCAAAACTGAATTATAAGCAGATCAGTGAAATGTAACAACAGATAAAAATGCTTAGTCCCAAGTTTGAAAACCTGAGTTCATCTCCAGAGCCCACATGAAGGGAATAAAGTGCTTCTCACAAGTTTCCTATGACCTCACATGTGTACACACACACACACACACACACACACACACACACACACACACACACACACACACACACACACACACAATTAATATTAAAAGGAAAATTTAAAAAGAAAAAATAGGGATTAAAATATCAATTTATAAAAGTTAAAAGGATTTGGAATAAACCTAAATGTGTTGGACAATCATAAAGAAAAATTTAATCTTTATCATTTTGCCTAGTTTCTGTTTTGTGCCTTTAATTAGGAATGGTCTCCACGTATGTTTTAGTATTGTTTGTCTAAATAAGTGATAACATGGAATAGTAACTTTGGATATGTTACTAACATTAGAATTCACACATTGGCTTAAACATGTTTAGTTTCATGACTCATTCACTTTGCATTTAATCACTGTTTGAATTATTATTGTTGTCCATGTTAGGCTAACCATACAAATGATAAATTTAATGGAGGTATGTCTTGATGAATTTTATCTTCCCAAGTACAATATCAAAAATGAAATATGGCTTCTAATCCTAAGGAAATACAGTGCAACTTTTGGCAGCCTACCACTAAAATGTGTTTTTATTCATGAAGGACAGGGGAACACTTGCTTTAGAAAGTAATATGCCTCTCTCTGTATGTGAAGAAAATTTGTTATATCTATAATGGAAAGCAAATAACATGTCATTGTGTGTTTACATTCTTCATAGCCATTACCATAATTATGGGTATTGAAATGATAGAAAATATCAGTGTGTAGAAGAATGGCATTAAAAGGATGCAACATGAAGCCGAAGCTGGGCTTGTTGATTCCCCAATATTTTCTGGTTCATGTGCCTAAGAAAAGGGAGATTTTTCACATGCTCATCTGTATTCCCTCTTGTATACAGCATAACCTTTGGAAGCATATTACAAGATAAAAAAAATCCAAATAAATAACCACTGGGTCAAGATAGCTAATCAATTTTGCCAATTAAACAAGACAAAATAATAAAAAAGTCAGATAATTGCCAAAATTGACTAGTAATTTCAACACTACCAATGACAGGATTAGGAATAGGTTCATAGTGTAGTAATGTAATTAAGAGATCAGTGTTAGGATTCTGTGTGAAGCAGATAAAGAATGGTCAATTTTAAATGCTACTTCTTTATATCATCATGCTAGAAGATGACTACATTAAATATGCCTTCCAGAATGACAATACTCTACACTTCACACAGGGAAACAATACATTCTGAATTCCACTGTGATTAAGTAAGGCTTATATTACACATAAATCTAACATACGCCTGTGTGTTATAATAGTTCCTAATTTGTGTCATTCTTGGCATATCTTGCCAAGTCCACTCTGTAACCAGACTAATCATTGTGGTTTTTGTAAAAGTGTAAAACACCATGTGTTCTTATTAGAATGTTCCATCTGGTAATCTTAGTGGTCAAATTCAAGCATCTCAAAGTAGATTGCAAGGTTAGACATGTTCAGAAATCTGACTGTGCTCTGCTGAGCAATATCACAACTCTCTCCTAAAGTTTTTTGTTTGTTTGTTTGTTTGATTGTTTGTTTGTTTGTTTACATTTTACTTTGGCAAGTGAGCCTGACTTCCTTTCAACTTAAAAGTCTTGGGGCACTCAATTTCCTGTCACTTCTGAAAAGCTGAAGACAACTTAGCCTTGTGTATTCAAATTTTCAGATCTGTATTATTATATAATGAGCTAATAGAAATCTTACCTAATCCAACAAAACTAGAGCATGTCAGATTTCCATATTCACCTGTGTTCTCCCCCTGCTACCAGGAACAGATATTAACATACTAAATCATTTGTTCAATCTTTCCAATTCACTTTGAATTTCACCCTGATAAGTTGACTATAATTTTTATAACTACTTATTACCAATTATACAATAGATTTAAGGTAAATGTTTTTATCTATCAGTTTTACACTAGATAAAGAACTTTTCTTTATAGTTATTTTCACTCACTAAAAGTATCATTTTTGTATATTCAGCTTAGTGAAAAGTTTAGCTGATGGTTTTAATATATGTACTTTGAAGGAGGCGAGACTGCAGATAAGTTTACAGTGTTTTCTCAGCATGATTGGTGGATTTTCTTTTTCAGTTGGTACATTTTCACATATAGAACAGCTATATTTGTTCAGACCAGGCATGGCTCCCCACTACCAGGTATCAGATGTAGCTTGTAATGGATCAAGACTTCAAGTGTGGGATTTCTATTATTCTGTTATTAGCTATTAAAAATGAAAAAATGAAGAGGCTCAGTGTTGTTGTTTAACAATATTTAATATTTTGTTTTGAAAATTTTCTTTTTTAATGAAATACTTGATTCATTTTTCAATTATAGAAATCTATTTTGAGATCTAATGTCACATTTCCTCAACAAATAAGGTTTTGACTATATATATATATATATATATATATATATATATATATATATAATATAACTATTATTATACTCTTCTTTTTATGTTTCCATTGTTTTATAAAGGTTTGTTACATTTTTCTTTCATGATTTCGAATGCAGTAGGTAAAATGTGTTCAAAGTTATGGTCTGCTTAATTTACCAGAATCATTATATAAATAACCTAGAAATTCCCAGAATGTGAAATCTCATTGTTTGTGGAACTTTGATATATCAACTTGTCCCAATATTTCAAGAATACAATATATAGATGGGCATATCAGAAGAAGCCAATGATGGGGTCTGGAGAGATGGATTGGTATTTTAAAAATCTTCCTGTTCTTTCAGAGAACTGGAGTTAAATTTTCAGCATTCTCGTTGCTCAATTCACCACTCCCTGTGACTCTAGCCACAGAGATTTTTATTCTTGTGGCCTTCAAAGATACTTGCCTGCATGCATAAAACTACACACAAACAATGTCACTTACACACACACACACACACACACACACACACACACACACACGAACATGAGCACACATGTGATTGTATATATAATAATTTTTTTATTTTGTTGACTTTCCATTTTTAGTTAAAATACCACAAAATGCATTTTGATCTTATTCTTTTCCCTCTCCCAACTCCTCCCAGATCCTCCCCACTTCTTCACCTATTCAAGGTCTTTCTCTCTCTCTCTCTCTCTCAATATATACATATAAAACAAAGATTAAAAGAAGCAAAAATAGTAAACTGGTAAGACAAAAAATTACTCGATACACAACAACAACAACCCACACACACAAAACACAGGGGTCATCGTTGAAAACAAGCACAGGTAACATTATACAGACTGCGCAGGTTATATTTAGGAATATATATGTATGTAGATAGACACATGTATGTGACAAAAACGATTGAAGAAAAAGGTCATGAATTTGAAAGAGAAGTAGATGGTAGAATCTAAAGTGAGGAAAGGAAAGGGGAAATGATGTTATTATAATCACAAAAATAAAAGTAATAAGTTAAACAAGTGAAGCTCATTTTTTATTGGCCAATTACTTCTGGCCACAAGATCTTATCTGGAGTGTGGTTGATATGCCTAGTGCTTCTCCATTGAAGAAACCCTAAAGGAATCAATTACAAATAGATTCCTTCTTGGAGGTGAAATTTTGTGTTCGTTTTCTCTTCTCCATGGTGGGTTTTCGTCTGATTTCAACTTGTATAGTTCATATGTGTGTTGTCATGGTCTCTGTGAGTTCATATGTGAATCAGCCTTGTTGAGTCTGGATGTTACTGCTTGCTTAGAGTCATCCATCACCTCTGGTTCTTACATCTTTTTGCCTACTCTCCTTGACAGCTTCCTGAGTTTTGAGGGGAAATGTTAATGAGATCCCAATGGCAGTGATTTAAAAAGATGTAACTCATTCCTGGCATGAGAGATCTTACTTGGTGATATAAGATATCTAATTGGAGCATAACTCTTGAAATAAAAAAAAGAAAAGAAAAGAAAAAAGTCAATGATAATTTAAACATCAGGTTGATATTTATTATAAAGAAATGGTCATAAATAAATCCATTTTTCCATGTATGATTTTACTACAAAAATTTTTCATATCTTTTTAAGTCTAAAGTTAATGAAACAAAAAGAACCACAAACTCATAGGTCTTTTAATTTTTCATCTAAGTTATTTATGTTCTCTCTCAAAACTCACAAACTTTATGGCAAGATATTTTGATAGTTTCAAATATTAAATCTAACTTTTCAAGGGAAAACTTTCTAAAACCCAAAATAGTTATTTCAATTCAAAAAAGGATAATTCCCAGAGGAGTTGTGAAATTGTTTTCACAAAAGGTGATAAGTAGTGAATGTATTATTTACTTTTCCACTGGTGTGCAGAGACACCATGACCAAGGCAATTTATATGACAAAGCATTTAACTTGTAGCCCAGAACTCCAGAGAGTTAGAGTCCATGACACTCATGCCATGAAGCAAGAAGACATGGTTCTGGAACAGAAGCTAAGAGCCTACATGGCAACATCCATGAAGCAGAGAGAGAAAGGGAGAGCTTACTAAGAAAGGCATGAGTTTGTGAAACATCAAAGCCCACTCCAAGTGTCACGCTTCCTCCAGCAAGCCACATTTCATAGTCCATTCCAACAACTGAGGATCAGACATTCAAGCATATGAAGCTGTGTGGGGCATGCTCATTCAAATCACAACAGTGTCAAAGTTCTGTATTAAATAAACAAAACTTTAGGTATACACTTTTGATAATGTAAAGCTCTTATCGTTGTATCACAGCTATAATTTCAAATATAGTATCAATTCACCATATATTTATCAATTCAAATAAAAGTTCTTTAGGTATTCTCTCTTAATAATAAAAGTTCTAAAATACTTGAGAACAATTTAAATGTCTCTCAATTGTAGATTTAATTTTGACCACTGTCTTATTCAGATTGTTTTGTGAGATTTGTAAGGATTTATTTTGGAACATGGGGCAGGATATTATAAAAAATGCAGGGTTGTTAAATAAATAAATAATTTGAAATCTTCTAGGAAATTCTTAAAAATCTATTAAAATTCTGTTTCCTTTCATCTTCATGGAAATTTGTTTGACCTTTTGGCTGGTTGCTTGGTTTCTTTTCAGGTTGCCTTCTCGGTGTATCCACTTTCAAACGTATATCAAAATTTCTTTCTTGAAACGTATCCCCTGCTTCATTTTTGCATATACAATTTCAACCAAATGGATTGATAAAATTATTATGATGCTTTCCTTCAGTGTTTTGAATCTTCCTTTCCTCCATCCTTGCCTTCTTCCTCCCTTGCCCTTTTTATTTCTACTTCCCTCCCTAGGTCCCTTCATTCCTCCTTCACTCAAGCTTCCTCTCCCTTCTTCTCTTCCTCTTAACTTCTATTTGACATAGTAATATGCATAAGGTTTAGCTTGCATGATTGCACACAGTCTGTATGGGTCATTGGTTTTTACTTGTCATGTAACTTTAATGACCACTCTAAAGCATGTAGCTGAACTTGGAAACACATTTGATTGTTATGGTATTGAAGGGATTAACAAAGAGCTACAAAGAGTAATTTTTTTTTTGTTGTTGTTAAATTGGGATTTTTAAAAATATATTGTTTTACTTTTAGGTTTCCATACAGATTTCAGAGATAGTAATAGAGGATTCCTACACATCTTACACTGTTTTCTGTATTTTAACATCCTAAGTAAATATAATACATTTTTACAAACAATGATCCATATTTTGTTTCCCCTTCTTTATCCAGATTTATTTTCACTTTAACGCAGCACTTTCCCCTGCCACTGTAAGCACTCCATCATGTCTTCTTAGATGCCTTTGCATTATAACAACATTTTAGGCTCTTTTTGACAATATTGAAGACTAATGATTAAGAATTCTTTAGAATATTCCTTAATTCCTATGTTTGTGAAGTTTTAGATTCTGGTCATATGCAGAGCCTGGTGCATTCAGTAGAATGTTTTGTATCTGAATGTCTTTTTATTCTTCTAAGTTCAAACTTAGGATGTGGATATTGGAAAATGTACCAAGTGAAACTAGGGAGGTTTCTTTTTCTTTTTTCCCCACTCCTGCTTCAGTAGACTTTTCACTGACACCTCTAAAATGTACATTCTTGATCTTCAATACAGGAGTCAGTGAAATGAAGAGGCATCATGGCACCCAGGAGAGCTGTAAAGAAACAGAAATTTTTATATTTGACAATTTACTTTGGGTTATGTTTAACACACTTATTTAGGGAGGAGAAAGTACACATAAATGTCATGGATGAAAAAAAAATTAGCACTTTCCATGGTCAATAAACTGTATTCAATTTAACAAGCTGTTTTGGGGTAAAGTCAACACTCCCCAGATAGAACTAAATAACTTGACAGTAGTCTTTATAACACCTAATATAAGCTTTATAAAGTGCAAAAATTGTAACATTTTAGAAGTAATTTTAAAATAGGTGGTCTTTTAAGGTTAGCTTTGTGTTCCAGCATTAAAAGTGAATTGTCAAAGCTGCTTCTTTATTTTTCTATATTTTTAAATAAAAATTATTCAAATAAACTATGCATTTCAAAGAAACTGAAACTATCATGGAACCACACATAGATAAGATCCTTATTTAATATTTTATTCTCTGTAGATCATCATAAAGCTATTAAAAGCACATAAAAATAGCACCAGAGAGGAGGGCAGGTCAAATAAGTTTCAATGCACTGTAACTTCTGAGTATCCTACCTTGCTTAAAGTTTGTTCTCAACTTTCTAGGAGATCAATCTTGTTTCTGTTTTTATTCACTCAACTTATTTTATCAGTATTTTTTTTTACTTATATTTTATATCCCCAGAACCTGGGAATATCTATAATGACAACACTTTTATTTTTAAAATGTTCTTACTTGGTTCACTTACTGGCACATGGAAAAGTTATTGATGTTTTGGCCTTCATTCTGCATGCCAGTTCCTGAGCTGCTTGTACATAATGATTTTGATATGGTGCATCTGTTGATTCTCTGAGACACACTCTCTGCTCATTTTCCTTTTTCTTTTTAACATATCCTCTTTTCAAAATAGATGATCTCAACTGATTTATTTTCAGGGTCACTGCTTCTTTTACCTCCCAGCTCAAACATATATATTTAGCTCCTCTCATGGATTTTTTATTTCAGTTCCCATACTTTTCAATTTCCAAATCTCTTTCTGTCTTCCTATCATTTGTGTTTATTGTTATTCTATATTTTATGAATTATTACTCTTATAAGTCTCTTGAGTGCTTCGTCCTGCTTTCTCTTAGCTCTTTCAACATATCTGCAGTTTTGTAAGCCTTTAGTAAATCTGGAGTCTGGGCTTCTTCATGGATACCTTAGGTTCTGTTTTCTGAATATGAATCATAATACTTTTTTATTTGAAAATACATTTTATCATAGAATGTACTTGGCTTATGAATTCTCCTCCCCTCAGCTCCTCCTGCATCTTCCCCTACCCAGCTAAAGTCACACTCTTTCTCATTAGACTACAAAGACTTCTAAAGACCATAATAACAACAATAATAATATAATATAATATAATATAATATAAAATCTAGGACAAATACAATTAAACAGAAAAAAGTAAAGACAAAGACAAAGCATAAGAAATACATACAGATGCTGAGACACATATATTCCATGATTCTTAATGTACTCATATGTGTTAGTATTGCTTAAGAAAGTGTCATTTGAAATAATATACTTTCAGGTCCACTTGGTATTGAATAACCAATCAGGGACTCTTCCCTAGGGAAAACTGTTTCTTCCACTCTCAGCAAAACATCTTTATTATCTGAGCCGTGTCACTAGCCCCAGTTAAACCGTTAGAAACATTTTTTTCATGTATCCATTGAGAAGATCATACAGTTTTTTTCATTTTTGTATTGTAAATATCATAAATCACCTTAATTTTTTTGAGGGTTTTAAATTCCTTTTGCCATTATGAAATAAGGCCATGTTTAAGATATACAATTAATTTTGTGTTGTTGAATCTAATTATGTAATAGTTTATTTAGAATTCATGTTTTTTGTTCAAGATAATTTCTAATTTTCAAGTGATTTTTTCCTATAAAAATAGGTTTATTTTCCTAATATCTGTGGAGATTATATATAGTCAGTATTACTATGACCCAATCTACAAACATACAGAGGTTTAAAAAACATTTCTTTGCACTTTTGAATTCTAATTGTGACAAAAAGAATTATTGATTTTACTCTCTTAATTTTAATGATATTTAAGCAATATATAGTTCCATAGCTACCTGAACTTCCATAGGTAGACAAGGGATGGAATTCCACACAGGGAAGCAAACCATATGCATACATAAAGGAGATCATTCTAACTGAAGGAGGGGTGACCATTTCTTAATCATGTATAAAAATGTTGCTATTGGTGTGAGTAGGAAAAAATGGTTTGTTTAAAAACACCAAGATTTGCCAAGAAAAGAATAACTTCATTCTATGACTCCAAAGTCAAAGCAACTTTGAGACTAAATGAAACAGCAAACATGTAAAGCACGCTCACTAACTTGATTTGTGTGATTCCAGACTCACAGGTTTGTTAACATTATAGCCACTTTCCTAGTTCAAGTCCTCAGAGGTACTTAGGATTTGCCATGCTACCTGATCATATATTTTGTGTCAAGAGGAATATTTTAAATACAAATTGCTTTTTTGTCTTTGGGTTTTTGTTTTTGTGTGTTTATTTTAGGGATTTTGATACTGTTAGATGAAAGGAAAATGCTATGAGATTAACTGTATAAAAATTGTATGAGTAGATTTTTCAGGATGATTTTCAGTAATATAGAAGGATCTGTAACTCAGTTTAGCTGAATTTGCTTTTGTATTTATGAGTTGACTTCTTTATTTATCTATTACTTATTTTGGATATCTTGAGTCAGAGTGTCTCCAGGTAGCCTTGGCAGTCCAGGAACCTTCTTTGATGACAACAGAGATACTTCTGCCTCTTCCTCCTGCATAAGTGCTGGGATTAAAAGCATGCATCACCACGCTAGAACTGAAACTGCTTTTTAAATATAAAATGTATTACTTTGTATAAATTTATAACATATATACATATTATATATATATATAATATGTATATATATATATATATATATATATATGTATATATATATATATATTCTAGGTAAATAATAATTTTTCTTTTATGAAAATGGAAACTACTGTGACTTAACTATCCAAAAGCTAGGAGGCAAATAATTCACTTTGTTTTATCTTTTACTTATTTCTTAAAATTCCATATGCAGAGCACTGGAAATGTGGTCAGAAAGCCTTTGGTGTCTAGTATATCCTCTAGTGATCTTTGATTCTCAGAGGGTTACATATTTAAGATACAGACATCAGGGATCTCTTCCCTCAGGCATTTCATATTGCACATGAATCACGGCTTGTGAGTGGCAGTTAATGCTTGATGGCCCTGAGTTACTGTTTTCTGAGTTGTCTTCTATCACCAGATCTCAATCAAAGGTATCGAAAATATTTCATAGTAGATTTTGTACATGAAATATGATTATAATCAAGATAATAGTTTTTATGTTTATTTCATACCATCTGCAGATCTTAAAACTACTCCTAAGTGCCTTGTTGTGATTTCTATTGTTTTCTTTCCAGAAACAGAGTCTCTTAGTTATTTTTTTTTTCATTGTCTGGAGAAACTAAATAACACAACAACTTAAGGGAGCATGGGTTCATTTCATCATATGGTTGGAGGGTACAGGCTAGGATGGTGGGGAAAATGTGGTGGTAATAGGGTAAATTGCTGAAAACATTGTATTCAAAGTCAAGAGAGGAAGAAAGGCTGATGCTCTGCACACTGTTTTCTGTTTAGTTCAGGAGTCCTTTTATTCCTCAACCCTGTGAGATAATGCCACTCACAGTGGAGTGGGTCTCCCATCAACACAACACATCCCTGGAAAGCCTCTCATCAGTCTGTGCACAGATTTGTTTGTTGCTTACATCATTCTGAATGTGATGCCAGTGACAGGAAGGGTTACCCACGCCTTGACATTTGACATCCAAACACAACTTTTTAAAAATAATATCCCATGTCTTGTCGCTAGGTGTTTATTTCACCTCAATACAAAACATATTTCTCTTAACTGTCTGTCTCATAAAGTCAAACATACAATGTACATACTGCAGCCGTATAGCTTAAGTTGGCCAGTTTTTCTGAATTACTTAGCTAAAGCATTTTTTTTTAAATCCTTTTCTTCTTTCTATCTCCTTCCTCAGCATGAATTTGCTAACACTCTTTTCTAAAGCCTTCTGACCACGAACCAGGTAGCTGCTTGACTGATTTCCTTCAGTCATTGGATGGGAGTTCTAGCATGACAGTTGGAGTGTTTGGCCATCCAATCACCAGAGTAGAGCAGTTCAGGCTTTCTCTTGACCATTGCCAGTAGTCTATTGTTGAGACCATGATTGGAAAAAGCACAGGGACCAATAGCCAAACTAGTGGAAACACATGGACTATGAACCAATAGCTAAGGAGCCCCCAAATGGATCAGGCCCTCTGGATAAGTGAGACAGTTGATTAACTTGAACTGTTTGGGAGGCCCCCAGGCAGTTGGACTGGGACCTGTCCTTAGTGCATGAGCTGGCTGTTTGGAACCTGGGGCCTATGCAGGGATACTTTGCTCAGCTTGGGTAAAGGGAGGAGGGGACTGGACCTGCCTGGACTGAATCTACCAGGCTGAGCTAAATCCCCAGGAGAGTCCTTGCCCTGGAGGAAATGGGAATAGGGGGTGGGCTGGGTGGAGGGAGGGGGAGTGGTCCTGGAGGAGGGAGGACAGAGGAATCTGTGGCTGACATGTAAAATTAAATTATAAAATAATTTTTTTTTAAAAAAAGGCTGATTTTCATGCAGCTTAGATTGAATATCATGGCCCTCTTTCTCTTCTCTATTGCCCTCTTCCAGGAAACTTCAGAGATTTTCTTTAAAACTTGGAGATTTTCTTTAAAACTAAATACAGTTTTCTTGAGCTCCCTTTTGAGTCATGTCTGAATTTTTTCATTAAAGATTATCTTTGAAAACCCCAAGAGGAAACCTCAGTTTCCCCTGTAATACATGGCAACTCTAGTGACACTCCAACAAATTGCTAGTAGTACATGGTGACCACTAAGGGACATGGAAGAAGTTTTTTTCTGAAGACAGAAGAAGTGACAGTGCTCTAGAACTTTAGATAAGGTCATTCTGCTGGCTCCATTTTGAATCAGTTACCATTTGGTTATTCTGGTAACAGCCCATTCTCTGTGTTTTCTTCTTTCTGTCCTCCCTGAGTCCTATAAACTTCTTGCTATGGTACCCTTCCTCCTAGGCCTCATTCCTTGGAAATAAGGGGAGAAAATTGAATGCATATGTGATGCCTTTCTCTTCAGTGTCTTACTGATGGCCATATGGTGGGACATAAATAATTTTGTTTAACTACTGATCTTTTCTTTCTGGGCACATCATTCTGAAATCTCAGAGATCTGAGAATAACATAGATGAGGTTGGGAAGAGGATAGAGAGCAGGCAGAGGGGCTTGCCATGGTTAGTTCAGCAGGCTCCTGACAAAAATGGCAGATACCTACAGTACCTTTAAATCCAGGTTAAACATTTCTTACAAATTGGTTTCTAAGGGACTTGATTTCCTGCTGACACAGAAGGTCAAACTCTGTGTGATCTCAGCTCACTCCATGTGCAAATGGGACAAAATGGCAGAATAATAACCTCTCCTTCCTAGTTTTTCCTTGAGCAAAGCAAAAGCCCCACCTGTGGACATTGAGCATACTTCCAATTCTGTCTGCTTCTCTCATGTGGGTTTCTTTCCCAAAAAAGAGACATATGAAGATGGTAGCCACCACATGGCACAACCCAAAATGGCTGCACATATAAAACCTTCTCACATGGACACCATTGAGCCCCTAGGGGATCAGAGTCTCTATTGGAATTTCCAGAGCCACAGGCAATCTGTCACATGTATCAGTTCTCTTTTCCCGATTTCTTTTTCTTTTTGATTTCATCTTATTGTATTGTTAATAGTATCATGAAAATGGGAGATTCAGACAGGACTCTGATCTGATATTGACTGCTATGCCATAAGGTTGATATATTTCCTGTGTCAGACTAAGAAGGCAATAACAGACTGACATGGCAGTCTCTTTGGATTTTGACATGTTGTTTTGCATGATATATGTGTTTACCTCATTCTAGATGACAAAACCCATGAAGCTCACGTGAATTTGATTCAACCCAGGGACAATCCTTGGGAAAACACAGATCCCAATCAGCAAATTGCCAGGTACTGTCCATGCTCTTGTCAGTGAACAGTTGCTGCAACTAAGGCTGAATGAACCCCTTGTTTGGAAAGTAGGATGGCGATGAAGGCTCTGTTGGGACTTAATGATTTCTCCTTTGGCTGATGTCTATAGGGAGGTTTTTCTCTAGTTGAGATAGAATGCTCTTTTCCCAATTTAGACTTGTCTGCTTTCGACCTGTTTGCACCCTGTGTGCTTTTACCTTTCAGTTGCTGTGATACAGGCTAAGGAAAAGAACACACTGATGTGAACTTTTCCTCAGAAACACTTCTTTTCTTTGTATTTTTGCCTACCAGAACCTAAACCCAAGCTAGGTATGTTGAATTGCAAAGGGGCTTTTATAATCCAGACAACCCACTTTGAATGAAGAATTTAGCCTTGGTTGCTTTTTGATTGCCTCCCATCTAGATTGAAAGATGTGATGAAGACTAACAGAATACATATTCAATAAAAAAGATCAGAGAGAATGTATAAGGAAACTATCTCATGTTCAACCCACAAGCAATTTGAGATCCAAACTGATCTCATATGTCACTAGCAGCTGGGTAACTCCATAATTCATGAGAACAAATATTTCCTCTGGAAGATGTTTGGATGATGAACCCCAACACCAAAAGAGGTCCCAGATTTCTCTGGTAGCCCCTGGTGACTCCAGTGGATTGACCAAACACTTCCAGTAACAAACCAAATCAATTTGATACTACTGCCCTAATAATGACTCTGTGTACTTGTGTACTACTTGGAAAGGTAACTCAGATTTAAAATGATTTTCATGGATGAAAGTAGACAGAATGAATTATTATTGTAAGACAAATTTTATGTAGCAAAAGTTATGATCATCTTCTAAGGATCCATGTAGTGATTTGAATGAGATGTCTCCCACTATATTTATCATTTGAACATTTAGTCCCTAGCTGGGGTGATAGTTGGATAGGCTTAAGAGGTTTGGCCTTGCTGGAAGATATATGCCACCAAGACTTAAAATATATTTCGAGGTTCCAAAAGCTCAAGATTTTTCAGAAATAATGATAGCAACTGTACTATGGACGTATTCCTGTGGAATTTTTGCAAATAATGTCATTTTTTTTCTGTCTTTCCCCTAAGAACTTAGCTAAGGATAATTTAAAAATAATGGAAAAAATTCTTTGATGGAAAAGGTTTTAAGCCAGCCCACTGTTGACTCCGTTTTGTGATTATTAGTGATCACTCTTATGCAGATCTAAAAAGCAAAACAGCTAGTGGGGAATAAAGAAAGACAAGATGAACAGGAAAAGAGAAAAAAGCACCAGGAAACTTAAAGGTGCGGCCAAACAGCTTATGTTGAAGTATATAAGGTGATTAGGGGGAGGTCTGATCAGGAGTGGAATAAAGGGAAGGGGTTTTGAGGGCAAGAGCACACCTAGCTAAGCTTTCAATCTGTTAAAGAAAATTGTTTAAGGAATTTTTCACTTAGCAATGTTGTCCATATAGTTCTGGGTTTAGAGTCATAAAGGAAAAAGGAATAAATGGCATTGTAGCATCTTCCTCCAAAGTTTCAGAGAGCCAGTAAGGCCAGGTATGAGATTGGGGAATACCTCATGGAGGTCCAAAGATGCCATTGCCTGAAGATGTGGATGTGGAACCTGGGTTGCATTGGAGATACCAAGATATTGGAGATACAGGGCCATGGAAAATCCTACAAAAAGAAATGCACAAGACAGTAGGATCAGCTTAAGTAAGAGATGAAGGCTGCAGTCAGCAAAGTTGCAGGGGTAGAAGCATTTGACATTGGAAATGGAGTTACAGGATATGGTGTTTACTTTGCTAAGCATTGGCCTTGCTTTGGTTCATGTTGCTTCTCTAGGCCCCGTTATGGAGTGGAAATATCTGATAGGTACTATTGTATGTAGGGGATATATAATTTGCCTTTTGATTTTACAGGGTTTACAATTAAAAGATTGCCTTGAGTATCAGAAAAGACTTGGGACTTTCACATTGGTTTTAGACAAAGAGACTATGGAGACTTTAGAACTGGACTAAATTCATTTTGCATTATGATAGGGCTATGAGAATATGGGGAGCAGAAAGTGGTATATGGTGATTTGAATCAGATGATCCTCATAATCTCCAGCATTTGAAAAGTGGTTAATATATTGCTAATATACTTGTACTTACTTAACATTTATAACTTTACTATTTTAATATGTCTTACCATTAGATTCTTCCTTGGAATTGTTTTGTGTTTTGTCACATCCTTCATACAAACCACTGTTTGATTTTGATTTGTTTTTAAACAATTCAAGGGATCTTATGATTAAACCCAAAAGTTAATATAAAAATAGACATCTTATAAAACAGACTATTTGATAATCTAGCACCAGGGGGCTATTATTAAAATAACATGCCCTTTCTATATATACCTGATAGCTGAGAAATGTACCCTTAGTAGTCCTACAAGCTTTACACACTTAATAAAATTCTGTCAGAATCTGCCATAAGTTCTATTGATTTATTAGCTTTAAAATTATTAGATACCTTGTGATTTAAAAAAAGGGGGGGGGGCTCAGACTCTCAGTGTTAATCTTATAATCAAGGTTTTGCAATCTATTTGTGGATTGTCTATATGGTTTGATTTCCCAAATAATACTACCTTCTCTTATTGATAAATGTCTGTAGTGATCCTCTAAAATGTCCATGCATGAATCTTCTGGAGACTTCTTTAGATGGACTAGGTTAAGATTTTCCTCCCCTAAAAGGCAAAGTTCATGTAGATCTCTGTTCAGTAGTGAAGGAATTTTTGAAAGTGGATTTTCAGCTGTGATAAATTTATCTATATATTTTTGTTATTTATTATATTTGTGTTTTAATTTTACACATCAGCCATGGGTTCCCCTGTCCTCCCCCCTCCCGTCCCTGCCCCCACCTTTCCCCCCAGCCCCTCCCCTCCATTCCCATCTCCTCCAGGGCCAAGACTCCCCTGGGGATTCATTTAAACCTGGTGGATTCAGTACAAGCAGGTCCAGTCCCCTCCTTCCAGGCTGAGCAAAGTACCCCTGTGTATTTTTAATAAGAATGTTAAAATTGTATCAAATCATGCTTAAAGCCACAGCACATATGACCACTGAATTTAATGTTACTGCTTTCATAGCTATAAATCTGCAACTTCTTGAGACTCTCACAAGTATAATTAAAAATTGGATTATAGTCAAGACACCCTAATCTCTGTGACCTTCTATAGTAAGGATTCCTTCTATGCTTTCCACTTATGTTTAAATTTTCATCCTGGATTCATATCCAGTACACCTCTGAAACCATACACTGACCTCATAGACAAAGAATGTGATCTTTATAGATCTTTTGAACAATGTAATGTCAAAAGTCATAAAACTCATACATACAGATATTTCTAAGACATTTATGCACAATTCCCAAGAGTTGTCTTGGTTGTGCACCTTTTTCCTTCCCTATGCATTTCTCTGTCTATTATTCTACTTAACTCTATATTAAATTTTTTTCTCCATAAACTACAGTTTTTAGTATTACCCCCCACCATGCATATGAACTGTGGACACAAGGTGACCAGCTTGAGTTCCTCACCATGGAGACTGTGTCCTCAAACTGTGAGCTAAAATAAACCTTATTTCACACACACACACACACACACATATATATAATTAAAATCCCATTTCATTTTGAAACAAGTATACCAAACAAAGCCAAGCAACAAATAAACAAAAACCTTAGACCAGAATACTATTTTCTTATTTTCTCTTACCTAAATGACCACAATACTCTGTTAGGTAGAAGATAGACGTTACCTGTGGACTGGGAAGGAAGGGGTCCTACATATAATCTAAATCTTCTTTCTGATTTTGTGTCTGAGCGGTATCACAAAACCCTAGTGACAGTTTTCAATGTTAAAAATAACAAAATGTTTCCGATGGCAGCTCTGAAATTCATCAAAGAAACTTCAGTTGCCACCAAAAAGACAGTGAGACATGAGGTAACTAGGAAAATCTACAGCTCTGTCATTGTAATTGTGTCTCCTAAAGTAAGAACGCCCTTTGGTAGTTAAATGCCCTTGAGATGGCAAATAGGTTGTTCCTGCTGTGTTGGAACTGAGTCGCCAACACCTTTCCTACTCATTTGCACTGATGAAGGAGACAGAGTCTCCAAGGACTGTGGCTTCATTATAACATCATTTGAACTCCTTCCACTTGTGGGCTTTTCTAGAGGATCATGGAAGGAAATACCCTAAATGGAAGACACAGCAGCCTGTATGTGAGAGCAAGAAGAGAGTCACCCGTAACTATGCTGCCCACCTTATAAATAGCTAAGAGGACTTCAGATTTCACACTACACACACTACCTTGCTGCTTCTTCACCTTTGGCACGTCCAGCTCCCGTGTATCGCTGCAGTGCTTTTGTGGCTCTACTGAGTAAACTGATTACATTTTCTGTGCCTCTTACCTGAATTCTTTCTTTTGGGAATTCAAAACCCTAGAAACCCAGGTAATAATCCAACAAAAAGTTAGATTGCTACAGTCCAGTTTTCATATAGTAATAATACACCAAACCAGTGTTTAAAAATAATGCTTAATAAACTGCTGTTTCTTTAACAGGTAACCACTTCTTGCTTACTGTACAAGTGAATCTTTCCATTTTGTTGATTGTCTCACTAGTCCTGTCCCTTGGCCTTATTTCTGTTATAAGACATTGACTTTTCAAATCTTTGTTCCATTAATGTTCTAAAGTACTTTCTATATCCCTCCTCTATCTACATACATCCAAGGAATTACCCTCAACACTTGTGCCTCTACCCAAATATCAGAGTATCAGGGACCAGATTCCACAAGACAAGATCCACCACCTTAAACTATGAGCTGAATTTCCACCCCCCCTTTTTTTTTTTTTTTTAACTAACATTTACTAGGAAATTTAGCAATTGTGTAATTATCTATTTAAAGTCTGTCACCTTGCCATTATACAATTTCTGCAGGCAGTTATTAGGCCTGTCTCATGTGCCATTCCATTGTTTCAAGCAAGTGAAAATAGGTAGAAACTATCTGAATTAAAGCAAGGGTAATAAAATCTTTCAGTACATTTGTTGCAT
This sequence comes from Onychomys torridus, assembly GCF_903995425.1. Taxonomy (NCBI): domain Eukaryota; kingdom Metazoa; phylum Chordata; class Mammalia; order Rodentia; family Cricetidae; genus Onychomys; species Onychomys torridus. Next base: position 85,567,771 of record NC_050451.1, on the reverse strand, counting down.
ATCAAGTTTGGCAACTCGAATGGTATTTCTTAAAGTTTTGATGAAATTTAGAAAAAGTTAGTAAATCTGATTATAACACATAACGACTTGGTCATTGAAACTCTTTTGCATTATCAAACAAAAGACCCCAAGATGAAACTTATACTATATGGTACCAGAATCCAAAAGACATTCTTTAATTTTCTCATATGAATTTTGTAAGCATATCTAAACAGACTATATTTTCTGAAGCAGAAAAGTTAATTGGAATCACAGATATTTCTTTCATATACTACTCATTTGCTTCTACATAGGCATACTTCATCAGCTCTCAAAATGTGTAACGTAGGTTTATACTCATGATGAATGCTAAGGCTTTTTGACATATCATCATCATCAGAATTTCAGAGATTACATATTAAGTGCACAGCATACACTTGTGATGCTGTGCAGTCTAAGAATTTGTACAAATATATAATGACACATATCCTCAATCTCTACGCTACATGGTATTTCCATTGCTCTCAAACCCTTCTGCATTCTACCTACTTATCTCTATTTCTGTCTGGTCTCTGACAACCACTGATCTTTTCTACGGTCTCTGTAGTTCTACCTTTTTCATAAGCATGTAGTTAGACTCAGTACACAAACTGGTTCCGTTCACTTGGTAACATGCACTTACGTTTCATTTCTGACTTTTTGTCATTCAGCAGCGCATTTCCTTTTAACACTGAGGAATGTCCCATTTTCTGCAGCCTATTCATTCACCAAAGGAAGTGTGTTGGTATAGCATTTTCAAATCTGCAGTGTTCATCTCTTCTGCCAATTGCCCAGTTGTTGCCAGCTGTGTGTGTTATCCATCAGACCTTGTCGCATGATAATCACAGTTATTTAAAGTTCTTAGTCTGACAATTCCACTGTTCCTGACATACCTGAGCTTATTTTCTGATGCTTGTGCTTTTTTTTCAAACTCTTGTATTGTGGCCTGTAGCATGCCTCCTAGTGATTTTGACAGCTAGATGTGATGTATAGTGTAAGATAAATTCTGAAAGTAGACCAGTAGTAATGCACTGCCTATATTTAAGTGGTCAGGGAGCATCTTGTGATCCTATGATTCATTCTTAGTTTTCTAGTGAACTTTACCTCTGGAAAATACACACAAGCTTCATGGGTCCTGTCCTTTCACACCTTAGAAGGTTCAGGATGCCAGAGAGAACTGGATTCAGACATTTTTCCTCCCTCAGGCTGTTTATGTTTCATATTTTAAAAATGGAAAGAAAAATTTTGTTTTGGGTTTTTTTCTTTATTATTATGTGTTTTAAATTTTATACATTAGCCATGGGTTCCCCTGTCCTCCCCACTCCCGCCCCCACCCCCACCTTCCCCCCAGCCCCTCCCCTCCGGTCCCATGTCCTCCAGGATCAAGGCACCCCTGGGGATTCATTTAAACCTGATGGATTCAGTAGGGCAGATCCTGTCCTTGCGCTTGCCAGGCAAGCGCTCTACCACTGAGCTAAATCCCCAACCCCATTTATGACAATCTTAACAGTAACTAAGCAAGTAGAATAAACTATTCCTCGGGGCGGGCGGGGGTGGGGGGAATGGAAAGAAAAAAAAGAATAAAAGGCAAGTATAATGTGTGTAGTCTGGTAAAAATGTTTTTTTTTTTTCCTTGCCGGTAAGTTGTTTTGTTTTGTTTTCTTTTTTTTAAAACAATGGAATTTATTACTATGTTTCAAAGAATTCCTATTTCCCTATTGTGGCAATTCTTCTGGGAAGACATGAACTTGGACCTTCCAGAGAGGGAACTCAAAAAAGATCAGATTCCAGGATTCCATCCAACTCTAAACCGTGAAAGAGTGATTTATTTTTTTGTGAGGGGGCCTAGAGCGGGGAGCATGTTCCTTATAGGAGTAAGTTATGGGATTACTTACAGGATCATGAACGACTCAGGGGAAACTGAGAAGTAGTTACATTATCCAGTTGTTCTGTTTCTAAAGCTTTCAGATGGATCCAATTTGTCATCTACTCCCAAGAATGACAGCTCTACAGCTGGGGGAGAGGCTCTTCTTTTTATTTATCCATTTTTTAAATCATTGCTTGTATAATACAGTTTCTCCTATTGGTTTAGGCACATCACATGATGTTCTCTGATTGTCATATATTTTTTCTCTATTGGAAAATTATTAAGGCCAAATCTATATATTGAAACATGGATTTTCACTTCCCCTCTATTAAAACTCGATCAGAGGTAGGCACTTTATCACTTTTACCATCCTATCTTCGTCTAAACTATCTGATTCTTTTCAAGGGTTCCAAATTTTAGGGTCGATAAGAAGGCTCTTTAGCACAGATCTTTTTCTTTGTCTTGCATCTTTCTAGCTTGAAGAAGTTCTAACTAATGAACATACCTGCTGAGAAAGCAAGGAAATAGATAGCTCCTCATTCAGTCATCATTAGAGAAGCTTCCTTCTGCAGCAGATGTTAACAGATTCAGAGAGACCCACAGCCAGACATTATGTGCAAGAGTTCTTGGAAATCACAATTCAAAATGGGATATCTCCATCAAATTCCTCTTCTTACATCTCAGAGAACCCTGTAAAGTAGAGACAGAAAGAGTGTGTGAGCCAGTGGGCAATGTTTATAGATTGTTGTTGAGGATTGTTCTGGATTAGGAAGTTGGTAGTTGTAGATTCTCCTCCATCAATCATCATTTCACTATCACCCTTTAGTTACTTAGGTTTCCAGTACAAGGTATGGCATCTCTCTTGTTGAGAGGGTCTTAAGTCCAATTAGAGAGCTGCTGGTTATACCAAGGTCTATGTGCCACTGCACTCACTTACTATGCCATTTTGGTCACTGATGTGGTTCACAGTCATCGTTTCTTGGTGGGACTACTGATTGCCTCCCTCCTTTGGAAACTTGCATGGCACCTTCTGGTATCATGAAAGCTAGTTCCCAATGAGGGGACATTCAGATAAGTTCCAATTCATGGCTCTGTTTCTGAAGTACATGGGTCTTTAGCAGTAGAGTAATAGTGTTTTATCACAGCAAAACAATTCCTGACTTAGATAACATCCATTTCAATCTCCATTTTTTCACTTTCTCTGTCAGTTCAGAAACTTATACAATAGACGTCTCCATATCCTTTTCCCATTTCAATTCCTTCTTGTATGGACAAGTTCTTTCTGAGAGGACAGCTAAGCCTAAAATTTATGTTTTACTAATCACAACAAAATCCATAGAGCAGATGCCACTGCCTGATCACAATCCAGTCCCATATGGACTACTCAAGTAACTTCATCCATCCTCTAGTTCATCAGTAATTCATGGGGCATCCATATGTGTGTGTGTGTGTGTGTGTGTGTGTGTGTGTGTGTGTATGTGTGTGTGTGTTTGTGTGTGTGTGTGTGTGTGTGTGTGTGTGTGTGTGTGTGTGTGTGTGTGTAGTGGACCTATTGATCAAGAAGCTGTGCCATTTCACATCAAATAGAAGAAGATTATTATTCTGTTTCAACAAGGATTTTATACTGTCAGAGAGCTTGGCCTCATCTACATGTGTCATTACTTATTCCAGGGAGCATGAAACCACCACTATACATAACCTTTTACGACAAGCTTTCCTGTTGGACTATCTTTGGACCACCAGCCTGCAAATAATGACCCAGAGACTTAGCCCTGGAGACTTGGTTACCTCTTCTTAGTACAACACATCCAATTTGCTCCCAGTCTGCTGGCGAAATAGAGCACCTGGGTTCCTCCTCCCAGTCTGTCTCTCTGCCCAAACCTCCTGCCCAACAACTGGCTGCTCATCTTTTTATTACACCAGTCACAGCAATCCATCTTCACACAGTGTACAAATATCTCACAAGAGTTCTATCAGAATTTGTTGTATTGTCCAGGATGCTCAACCATCACATGGATCAACGCAGTTGCATGTCTTAATATCCACTGAAAAGATAATAAATCCACACCTCCTTAGTTCATCATTGCTCCCATTGTGTCCCACACTGTGAACCAGGTGTGGCACTTGGTTTTTCCACAGGGAACATTTATGAAATTCCAGTCAATCTAGATAGATTCAACACATGGTTGAAAAGTCCATTCCAACATGAATAACTACTCATGAAAGCTTCATCTCTGGAGATCCTGGTGTGGACTTCAAGTAACTTAGCTAGTTAGAGAATCTCTCTATCCCAATAATTATTATAGCTTATACAATCTTGAAGATTTCCCTTTTCCTTTGTAAAATAGTCTGAATTTTTTTCCTGAAAATTGCTTGTTACAAAGTGGGGAAGTTCTTTCAGAGAGGTAGTATTATTCATTTATATCAGGAATTATGAAGGCCTATCTAACCATATTGCTTATTATTATATTATTATATATTATTTACGTATTATATTATTCTTTGTTGGGACTGTTTAGGGTGATGTGATGATATAACAAGCCTTGGTCACTATTGTGTAGCAATTTCCTCTGAGATTAAATAAAGGGCCTGCTCATGCACCAGGGGGAGGAGCTTAGACCTGTCTCTAGTAAATGTACCTCCCAATGGGAGGCCTTACCTTCTTGTATGAGGGATTGGAGGGTGATTTGGGAAGGGGGCACAGGAGGAGGGAAGAGTAGGATCTTTGGCATGTAAAATGAATTTTAAAAAATTTCTAAAAGAAAGTGAAAAAAAAACTGAAAAACTTTCCTCTTTCATGGAACCTCATTATGATAAAAGATACTAAAAGAGAGGAGATTACAGATGTAAAAATGGTGGCAAAATATTGTATCCTAGAGGAAAGCTTTTAAGCTCAGGAAGTAAACAACTCAAATAGCTTCAGGAAGTTGCTGAAACTGATCAGATTCACTAGATCCTACCATCCCTAAGCACATATAAAAAGCAAGAGATACTCTCCCTCAAATTAGCAAAGCTGTACAGGAGACCAGCTGAGCTGTCTTAAAGAGGCTCACAGGAACTAAACTGTCCTGAAAAGACTTTATCTGACCTATTTAGGTGCCTGTAGGTTGTGCAGTGTGCAGAGTTGCAGCTTTCATGAGCCCATGGTGGGGTGGACTTTCAGTGACACAGCTGTCTTTGAGTCG